>NC_045426.1:531110317-531410317 GCF_902635505.1 Sarcophilus harrisii | reverse complement strand
GATGGGCTTTTCATATTCTTTATTGTTTTTTTCTGACAAAATGTTGCCTGGACTTTTGCAGTTTTGTGAAATGAAACAACAGTAAAAACAATATATAATTTAACCCTCATAGACCTAGCTGGACTGCAGTTAAGCATCTCTCCCAAGCTTATGGCTAGTTTTGGTCAGGATATAATGAGTTCCTGTTCATTGATCCCTTATAAGCAGCCTCAGTGATTGAACATAACCCCACATACAGTAGGCACTAACTCATTGATGCCCTTTCTCCAATTCCATTTTAATCAGTATATGACACTTCAGGAAACAAAGCTATCCACAATTATATTTTCCTATTTCTCAGAGTTGGGGCTGACAGTCACATAAAGAATAATGATGTGTTTCCCCAAATTTGTAAGGAATACTACCATGGTTACTTATGCATCTAGAGGAGCTATACATTTATGCTGCAAGTGATTTATTCTTTCCTGATGGAGTTCAAGTCTTTCCTTTTTCTCATTTTCTGTGGAGAGATCATTACACTCTGCTATTAATACACTAGTCAGCTTCCAGTGGGTTATTTAAGTTTTTTTTTTTTTTCTTGGTGGCATTCTTAACAGTTAAAATTATATGTTTATTATTTTAATTGTTAACAATATACACACAGACACATATTTCTGGTCTAGACATAAACCTGTATACCCTCATATATATACACATAGGATAGGGATATCTATGTGTATAAATGCATATACATAGATCCAGATATGTGTTGTAAACATACTTAGGTATTCATTGCCACCATTACCTTCCTTGCCCAACTAAAAAAAAAAAAAAAAGCCTATTTGCTATCTGCATCATGATGAGCAATCAACCTCCTTAACTGGAACAATCATTTAAAACACAAAGTCCACGGCATTTCAATGACTATAATCGATGGACACATGGTACATGTTTTTGTGAAAAGTCCATATGCAGGCTATTGCTAATAGTTTCTGCAGCCTGTTCACAGCAGTTAACAGGTGTGAATTGTGCTTTGTTAGCATACATCTTTTGCTATCTGCCCCCTCCCCCTTTCAGTTACTTCCTTTTTTATTATAGCTTCTAGAAGATTTAGATTTCTTGGATCTAAGATTTCTTTTGTATTTTTATGGAGTTTTGTATCTTATGCTATACAAATAATAAAACTTCTCTGGGAATTGGATCATGGGAAAATTCCTTCCAGAGATTGACAACCCTGCTTAGTTTCGTAAATAATGAAGCTATGCTTAGAGACACCACTTTCCTGATTAGGAAAAAAAACCACCAGCAACTAATGTGTATCTATTAGATGAGTCCTGAACTGATGCCAACATGACCCTTCCTTAGTAACCTTTAGATGATATCTTGTTCAACTAGAGATCACTCTGCAAACAGGCAGAATTATATGGAGTCAATTTAGGGTTACTCTCCACAATTCTTGTGATTCTATTTCCCAAGTGACTTACCTTGAAACTACTGTAATATGCTGCCTGCCTCTGATAGGCATGAAGCTTAGTCTCCTCAGAATTTGGCAGTACTTCTGGATCTTGTCATGAAAAAAAAATGTTATTGAAATTTAATTTGTATTTCCACACCCCATGGATTTCAGAAAACAAATTGGAACTTTCCAATTTCACAGACAATGAAGAAAAAAAGAAATTTAATAATAAAATGAAAAAGTTAGTTCAGTAATTTTTACCCTATCACTCTGGGACACTAGCACAGGACAATGAATAAATTAATGAACAAATGAAAAATTATTGGTAAGTACTTACCACAGGAGAGGTGCTGTGTTAAGCATTATGGACATAGTGAAAACAAAAGAGTTTCTGCCTCATATTCTAGTTTTGCCTTTATATTCTAATAGGGAAAGATAGAATGTATTGAGGATTTTGGACAGAGAGGGTTGTTTCATGGGCTAGAAAGTGAGAGGGATAGTGAGAGAAGTTGAAAGTGGATTGATTGACATGCAAAAGTAGTGTTGCAGCAATAATAATGTTGATTTGATAACTTCTACCAGAAGGGAAAAATGGGTGAGGGAAGAGTAGTAGTATAATGTAGCAAGGTATGAACAACATGGTGGGAAGATGACCAACATGTGTTGTGGTCAGGAATGAAAAGATCCATTTAGGAAGAGTCTTTTTTGGGGGGTGGAGAATGTAACCAAGAGGCTCCTAGAAACACAATTGATTGAATAAAAGGATACCAATCTTGCAAAAGGAATTGTACATCCCTAAGTGTATTGCGTGTGTATGAACATAATAAATATAGAACATAGATTCTAAATTTATAAAAAAAGATATTTGGATCTTGAAAATGAAATGTAAAGGGAATAGAAACTTTATCAAATGCAAAAAGTTCCTAAGATTTCACTTAATGTAAATTATTTCTTCTTATAAGAAAACAATAACAACACTGGAATATATGTATGAATTATATACAAACACACACATATACACATACACAGATTAATATATACACATTTGAATTTCACAGCAACCCTGTCAGTTAGATAATGCAGTTCCTGTTTTGTAGAAAAGGAAACAAGATTGCAGAAATTAAACATACACTCACATAACTGGTAAATTTCAGACAGGATCTGATTGTAGGTCTTTCCTGAGTCCAAGCTCAGTGCTAATTCCCATATATCACAGCTGATTTAAAAAATAATAACAACAAAAATGGGAAGAATATAATATTTTTGTTATTATTTATCATTATTTTATTCTTTTTTTCTTTGCTTTGCTTTTTCATCTTCTCCCTAAATATAGTCTTTGTGACATTTCATTTCTTTTGGACAGCTCTAATTGTTAGAAAGCTATTATTTACATCTAGCTAAAATCTGATTGCAACTTCCTCTCATTGTTTCAATTTATGCCCTCCACAGAGAAAAAAAAAATGAGTTTAATCCTTCTCTCATATGAAAACTCTTCCAATATTTAAAATGGAAAATAATAATCCCCTTTACCATTTTTTCCTTTGGAATACTTTTTTCTCATTACAAGTAAAAATATCTAGTTTTTTTAAAATGTTGCATTCCAAGTACTCTCTCTCACATACACAAAGCTCCTTTAAATATTTTATACCTAAAGGTACTTTTTCTTTTCTTTTTTATTTCTTACTTTTTTTGAGGTGAATAACTTTGGAATACAGATCTGGTAGTAGTATTGGTGGTTCTAAAGGTATACAGAGTTTAATAGCCCTTTGGGCATAGCTTTAGCATTCCAATTTTCCCATTTCCCCTTGAACATCTATCATTTTTCTTTTGTTATATTAATCAAGATAGATATTACCCAGAGTTGTTCAAACATGAATTTCTTTAATTAATAATTAATTATAATAAAAAAATAAGTTGAAGACTAACACTGTTATGGGAGCAACCTACTAGTGGTTGCTGGGGATGTAATTCTGATCAGCAGAATAGATTTCATGTGAGAGGATGATACAGGGAGATTGAGAGGCAGTCTAACTTCTCTTTTCTTCCCTCTTGTATCCAATTGGTTTCATTCCAATTCACAAGCAACATCTGCTTCAATAAAGATAAAGACTGAGTTTTAATTTCTTTGAGTATGTTATGATTCACAGCTGTGGGAGCTTTTGGAAAACTGGCCCACCTTTAATGGTGCAGTCCCCTTCAACCTTTTACAGGCTTTCTGGGTTTCACACTTAGGTATGGTCCTTAGCATAACACTAGGAAACAAAAGAACTGAACAAGTAGCTATATAATATGTAGGACAAAAATATATTTGGAAATCAAAGTCAAAACTATATAACTCTTCATTGGATTTCCATAAATTTTTAATTTTCTAAGCTGAACATTGCATTAAACGACCTAATTGAAAGAGAAGAAAACAAGAATTTGTATAGTATTTACTACATACTAGAAACTGTGATAAGTGCTTTTAGAGATGTTATTTGATTCTCACAACAATAGGAGGTTGTTGCTATTATTATGCCTATTTTACTTTGAGGAAACTGAGATGGATGGAGTATATGTAATTTGCTCAAGGTCACATAATAAATAAGGCCACAATTGAACTTAGGTATTATTGACTCTAGGTCTAGTGCTTTGTCCCACATTACTATCTGCTTCAGAGAAAATAATCAAAGAAAATTTCCCTCATTTCTCTCATGGGTGACAATTTATTAGTAGAGAGAATACACAGGGCACCAGCAAGGAGAAATTCTAACTTTGACTCACTTAGATACCTTGCTGTAAAACTATAGATTTAAAAGTTTTCAAACTTTATTAATGGAGTATAAAGTAATATGAAAAAATAAATCAACCTTACTAATATTAGGATTCTCAAAAGAAACAAAAAAAAACAAGAACAAAACTCAAATCTCAGCAATTCTAAAGATTTACTTTATACAAAACTTTCTCTCTCTCTCTCTCTCTCTCACACACACACACAGGTTTTCTTGGCTCCATGGCCATCTTTTATCTACTGTACTACCTAGCAGCCTCTAGGATGCAAATATCTAGATATAAATTGAGTGATATTTTTCTTAAAGATATCTTGCAGTAGCTACATTTTTTTTTTATTTTTTTAAGAAGAAAGGATGATAGTTAATAAATAGTATCTCAAGAAGTGAAATTCAAATAAGGAAAAAAGAGAGAAATAAAGTAAAAATATAGTGATAAAATAAAAAATAAATATACAGCACATTTTAATTTATAAGCTTCACTTAAGTTCAGAAAACAAAGAATAATAGGAAGATAAGAATATAAAGACAAAATCATGGCAATGGACAGAGACTTCAACACTTTTAAAAATGTGAAAAATATAAGAAAAAAGGTCAAGTAAAGAAACTGCAGATTTAAATAGTGTAATTAACACATTTGAATTAACAGGAAGAAGAATTTTATTCTAACTGGAATAAAATGGTAATACACAGTTTTTAAAAACATACAGAATATTCTTTTCAAAAAGATGACATTTTATATCACAGGGCAATCCTGCATGATTGTTAAAAGGCAGGGAAATATACATAATGAAACAAATTTTAAGTTAACTAACAATACCATGAAAATATTAGAAAACAACAAGGAGATTGAAAAACAGTAAGTGTGTAGAATATGGACACAAAAGGAGATAGAGAATGAATTTAAAAGAGGAATAGCAATATCCTACAAGGATAGGACTAGGAGCACTGGCTCACAGAACAAGGCAAAGCTGCTATAGATCACAAAAATGGTTCTAAAAACCAAAATGAAACAACCAAACAAAAAACACTTTCCTATGTTAGAGTGAAGACCAGAAAAGGATAAAAACCCTCAACATCATGAATTTTTATTCTGTTGTTTCAGTTATCTTTACACTTCCCATTTGGGATTTTCTTGTCAAAGATACAGCATTTTGCCATTTTTTTTTCCAGTCCATTTTGCAGAAGAGGAAACTGAGACAAACAGAATTAAGTGGCTTGTCCAGTCTCACACATCTGGTTAGAGACTGAAGCCAGATTTTAACTCAAGTAGATGTCTTCCCAATTTTAGGCCAAATCCATCATGAATAGAATGATGAAAATGTACAACAGAAAGAAATCAAAACTACAGAACTTATTTTCTTTCAATAGTATTGCACCTTTTTTTGTGTCAAGGAAAGATTAATAACAAGTTGAAACTCAAGAGAAGTAAGCATTAAGGAAGAAGCTAGTTTTTTTCTCAATGAGTTCAATCATTAGGTCAGGATACCAATAAATCATTTGGTAATGAGAGAAATGGCAGCTGTGATTGCCAAGCTGCTGTTAATGACCTTTGAAAAAATCATGCAGAAGAAGAGAATTTTCAAAATAACTTAAAAAACAATTTTAAAAAATAGGAAGAGTGTGGAGGCTGCATGTTATAGACTTGATAACTTGAATTCAATTTTGAATAAAACTGAATTATTTTTATTAAAAGTATTTAGAAAGGAAAGCAATGATCACTAACAAGCTAACTTAGCTTTTTCAAGAGTAGACAATGCCAGACTGACCTTATTTTCTTTTCCTTTTTTTTTTTTTTGGACAAATTAATTAGGTTTGGTGGGTATATGCCTTGCTGAGGTCTCCCTTATTTAACTGTTGCTAATATAATTTTATGCTGTGCTCTTATGGCTTGGCAGGTCATAAACATATTATAGACCAATTTTTTTTTTCCACCAAAGAAGTTGATGAAGAATTTTCTTTTTGGACAATAGGATATGGGCTGAGTCAATCATGAAAATTCACATAGAAATGGAAGGCAACTGATCTGCAAGATTCTTGTGGGCTACATTTTAACTTGATTTAAGATATAACATTATCCATGTTTTGTTATTTTTTTTTTAATATATCACAATTATATTTTAATCTGGTTTGGTAGCATTAGGAAATGCTGTGAGCTATATTCACAACATGGGCTATGCATTCAACAGTGACACTGAAGCAAAATAATAATATGATTAAATTGACTCAGAATTGGTTGAGTAGACAGACATTAAAGAGAGATAGTAATGGATTCATTTTACCCTAAAGGGATTATTAGAAAAGGGTTCTTGGGATCCACTTGCAGTTTTGTGGTAATCAATGATTTTATCCATAAGTTGGTTGAATATATTCAACCAAGATATAAAGGGCATTACATTTCTTGATGGGAGAGAGAAGAGAATCAAGTTACAAAATATAAAGGTTAAATTATTAAGTTGAAAATCATGACGCCTTAATTTATTATATGAGATTAATTTTTAACATAAATGTAAGGTTCTGCTTATGGGGTTAAAAAATTAATTGGACAAATGGAGAATTAAAAACATCTAACTATAGAACAATTTTTGAGAGATAAGTGACTATCTCCATCTCCATTTTGCAACACATGAATATGGGCTGAAGAAGCAGATGATAATACTAAACCATGGTGAGGTTTGAGTAAGGCATTAGTGATGCTTGAACTAAGGGACAAGAAATTGAAAAGAAAGAGGCAGTACAGAATTGAATAGATTAGTTTTAAAGTAAAGACTGGGAAGGGGAGAAAGTGATAAAAGCAGAATTGTTAACTCTCAGAAAGTACTGAAGAGTGAAAGCATAGTAAATTAATATAAAACAATGACTAGATTTAGGAGAAGTGAGACATAGGAAGAGATGAAATGAGAAGTTCTGGTCAAATGATGGGTTTTCTCCATTTTATAATGAAATATTAACAATAAACAGTAAAGTCATTTAACTTGTAGTTTTCAAAAATCACAACAGGATAGATTGTTAGGCTAGATCAAATAAAATGAATCATAACAGGAATAAATGAAAATTCTTATGTTTCAGTTTACAAAAAGAAAATCTTCCCAAGTACAAGTTAATGACAATATGGCTAACCAGTGATTTTGAAAAAAGATGAAGACTTTACTATATTATAAGGCCAATGTAATTCAATACTATGATATGGTTAATAGTGATGAATTTTCTTTAATTCTACTATAACATCTACTTAATCTTAAGAATACTGCTTAGGGCCAGTTAGGTGGTACAGTGGATAGAGCATTAGCCCTGAAGTCAGGACTGCCTGAGTTCAAATCTGGTCACAGACACTTAATACTTCCTAGCTGTGTGACCCTAGGCAAGAAACTTAACCCTAATTGCCTTAGCAAAAAAAAAAAAAAAAAAGAATACTGCTTAAAAATTTGTCAGTAAGTAATTTGTGTCAGTAAGAATAGTAGAAGACCAATGAAATAAATGTCTTAAAATAGTAAACTAAATATTGTTAAAGAAAATGAAATCTTAAACAGCCAGTTGAAAATCTGTAATATATCTGATCTCAAGATATAGTACAGGCTAGAAAATATAAATAAAATTTTAAAAATTTCATAGGTGATGGGCTAAAGATAAGGGTATTTAAGAAGGCAACCCCAACCTTTTAAGGTAGACAACATGGGAAGGGGCCAATCATGCCATCCTGTAAAATGTCCATTATTCCATTGTCAGAACATAAGATCTCACTGAATAGATTACAGGTGTGGTGCAGATTGTTATTTATTAGATTGGCACAGTTATTTTATCCTAGTTATGAATGCATAAAATACTCAGCCCTATGCAAGATGCAGGAAGGGATAATTCTTACTCTCAAGAAGCTTACATCTCAAAGAGAAATAATGTAAAGAAGTGAATGCTCTCATAATCAAGCGAACACACATCCCAACTGTGCATAATAGTTTGAGTTTCTAATTAGATCATTTAAACATACAGTCAATGCAACCAGGATGTGAGATGTGGTTGAGTTAATGTTACAATTAGAACATTGGCATTTGCATTTACAGACGTTTTGCGTTTAAATTTGTAACCTTAACTTTGCATTAACAAGTTTTTATGTTTAATTTCTTCTCCATTTTTTGAAATAACAGAAAGAAACAGACAGTGCTTAATAGGGTTTGCATTTAAATGGCCTATGTAGGCTGTGGAGTTACCACCTCATTGAGTTGAATAGATTGAGGAAGGAAAAATTCACACTTTTGCTGCTGTTGCTTTTGTACAGCTGGAGATAGTTTTCTGCCAAGCTACATTAACAGAAGCAGATTGGATTTTGTTGTGATGTCTGGAAGTTTGTGATGGAAAGAGATAAGGACTTAATTTTTCAAAGGAAATTTTAGATTTGACAGAAGTGGAGAATAGAGCAAAGATTATAGAGAAGTCTTTAAAATGGACACCATTTCTAGTTTTTCATTCCCTCCATCCCAGTCTCATCTACAGAGATTTTCTTCCTTTGAATTGTGTTCCTGGGCAGGAATTGGATGTTGTATGAAAATATTGGACTATTCCTATCTATTAAGGATCCTATGCAAGCTCTAACAATGGCTTGTCTCCATTACTCTCATGATCCTGAAGCTACTATAGTTTTTAGTAATAAAAATCTTTTATGATAGACATGAAAAGTTAAAAGAATAATAGTTATCATGGTATGAAGGAAAGGGTAGTTGTATAGGACATTGAAGTTACTACAATGATATCGGACTTCCCTTTTTGGCCTTTTCTAAAACTCTCAATGACTTACCCATTTACACTAACCATCCTGATTCCTTTTCACTCTGATATTTCTTCATCTTCTACCACCATAAAATCTAGCCATGGGTTTAATATTAATATTAGCAAAAGTGAAGATCAATTGGATTGATATAAAGTAGGGAGCCAAGTAAAATAAGCAAAAACTTCTGGGTAAACTTTCTTTGTGTCTATACTACTTTGCCTCTGCTTTGGTTATAATTGGGACTGTCTTAAAGAGAGACTACAAACAGAAGTAATTCCCTCTCCTCATGATCCTAACAGGATTTTGGAGAGATCTAAGGGAAAATGTGTGTGTGTGTGTGTGTGTGTGTGTGTGTGTGTGTATGTGTGTGTGGTGAAGGAGAGATGGCAAAGGGGGAAGACTGAAAGAAGAGGAGAAATGTATGGAAGGGTTTGCATAACATCCAAAGTTATGCATTAAAGTATACAGTTCTATTTCTCGGAGGAAATTCAATAACCTGAGATGTTTGTCAAATTTATTGAGTAAATAGAAGTTGAAAAGAAATTTGATACAGAGGAAAATTTTCTCATGATTTAGAAATGAAATATTTCTATTTCCTAACTAGAAATGAGAAATTTTAGAGCTTTTCAAGTGAAATGGACTGCTTTTAGGAGGTAATGAGCTCCCTTTCAGTGGACATTTTAAAATGGAGGTTTATAAGAGCTCTTGGCACATATATGGATTATCAGACATGTTAAAATAGACAACTGATTCCCTTCCAAATCTAAAATTCTTTGGCTCCTATTTTAATAAATAAGGGTTAGTTAATAAACATAAGCTAATGATGTATATTTATAAAAATATATATTAGTTAATGTAAATTAATGAAAGAAAGTTGTGCATATTTGTGTTAGACAAGACCTATGATTTCCTCTTGATAAGCAGCACTAGGTAAAAAAAAAAAAAAAAAATTCCCTCCACAGATTAACAATGTAGAGCATATTTAGTAGTTATTTACACCTTTAATCAGAGGGTTACCAAGGTGACCTCAAATTTATGGCAGCTAAGAATTTCCCACTGTCTAGAATGGGATTAAAATGTAACTAAAATAAATAAAAATGTAATACAATATAGATGATGTTAACTTGTGTTTTTCTAAATCAATATTAACTCTGAAGAGATCTATTTTTATGTGATTTTGGCAATACTTGTCTAGGGCATAGAGAATAACTTGGCCAGGATCAAACAGCCAGTATGTGTGAGGCAGCATATGACATCATAATTTCCTCATATATATGATAAATGAATGATTCAGTACTTCAAAAGATTAATGATAGTACAAAAATGTTTATTGCCTTCATCAAACAGGCAACCTTATGACTTATTTGGCAGTTTTCTAATAATGAGACTATTCAATGATACTTAGGCTAATCTTTAGGTAAGAAAGTCAAATAACATAACCTTTTGTTAGGCCTGCATTTAAAGTCTTCACCATTTATGAGGTCTATAACTGCTCAATTCCCAGCAGTCTCTCTATGTAGTCTTTACTGTTATGCCATAGTTCCCTTTTATTGTCCTGATACAGTTTCCCTAATTTTCCTGACCGAGTTTCCCTAAATTCACGCTGCCTCAGTTCCTAATTGTACTGCTCAATCCTGCAACATCACAATTCCCTCTTAATCATCAGAATGTTTGATAGAATAAAGATCTTATATCTAAAACATCATTAGAATATCAGGTGCCTCTCCCCATCCCAATTAATTAGAATATTAGGTATCTCTCACTATCCAGTGCCTCTCCATCCCAGGTGCCTCCCCTCATTATGTCATCATTCTTGTTACCCTATAAAAAAATCTTTGTATCCGACATTCGCTGCTGGATTCTTGGAGATGATAGTTTCATTCAGCCCTGGGACCAAACTATGGATCCATTTGGTCCCAGTAAATCTCTCCCTTTCAAATATAATATTAAAAACTCTCTAATCTCTGTCTTGCCTCAGTTTCTCCAGCATTACATTACCAATCCATCCTGGGAATACCTAAAAAATATAGAGGAGACACAATCAATTAAGTTACAAATATCTTTTAAGCACCTATTATGTTCCAGATTCTGTGCTGGAACCTAGAAACAGAAAGATAAGAGACAGAAACATCATTGCCACATCCAGGACTTCTGTTATATTTTATATCTATGACTTAAAGCCTTCTTTAGTATATAACACTGGGCATAACTTTCACTAAGCTTATGCCCAATATAGGGCAAAACAAATATAAACAGAAAGCAACAACCTTTTATGTAAAGACTTCCTAGAGATGAACTGATGTGACCTGGCTTTCTTGTTCTCCTATTTATTAGCCTACTCATCTTCAGTTGCTACATGAAAGATAGTTTAGAAATCATGGGGTTATAAATATAGAGTTTGAAGGGTTTTCAATCCAACCCCAGCCCGCTTTACAGATGGAAATATTGGTTTAAATTGTCTCTTTTTATATACTGCCTGTAGACAACTTCAGAAATTAAAATAAATTGATACTCCCTTTTGATCTTTTGCTAGTTTTGCTAGGATAGTTTCCTATCCTCATATTTGGAGAGGCAGTGGCAAGAATGCTTTCAAAGGAATATAAACTCCTTTAGGGTAGGAACTGTTTCAATTTTGGCTACATATCCTCAGTAGTTATGCTTGTTAATTGATCAATTGTTTTATGAACTAATTTAAAGATAGACAACTTGGTTTAACATCCCATCTCTGAAACTAACTAAAAAAACAAAGGCATTGCTTCAACTCTAAGCATTAAACTGTCTATATCTACAAAATAGAGATAATAAGAAACACATGGCATGGATATGAGTAATGTATTTGATAAAATTTAAAGCACTATGTCAGTGTCACTTCTGTTTCTCACAGATCAACTGCCCTGCCTTCCTAAATATGTTAACACTTTAAAACAGAGACTTCCAAAGGATCTACTGTATCAGATTAATGGAAGCTAATTTTAATGGTGTGGAAAAAAAATACTTTTCACAGGGAATTAAGTAGAAGTATACTATTCTCAAGGTCAAAGGGAATTCATATACCCAAATTAGTTCAAACCCTAACATGAAGACTGAACTTCCCCAGCAGGAATGACTCCCCTACTTCCTTCCTTCCTACACATCTAAAGCCTCTTGTCTGTTTCTTGCTTTCTGGAGTTTATCACAATCTCATACTAATTTATAAGTATTTCTTTTCTCCCTTCCATAGCTTTCTTGATAGATCTACCTAGCAACAAAGTGATAGGACCTGTTTCTCAGTTTCTAGATGTGGTAATTTTAACAACTTATTCTTATAAAGGAAAAGAAAATTTCATATAGTGTTTTATTGTGTGAAATTCTGATAGAGGTGAGGGAGAAGACAAAACAGCTTTAATCGTGTATGTCTCCTGTCCTAGTAACCATTTTGGTAAATATAGAATGATTGGGTTTTCTTAGAAATATTCTCTGGAATCCTATGAGGAAGGACAAATCTAGTAAATTACTCACTATTTCCCAAATCACTGGCATTTAAGAACAACAAATGAATAAAAATGATAAGTTACTGAGAAGAAAGAAAATTAAATCAAACTTCTAGATATTATGGCCTGGGGGGAAAAACCCTTTCCTATTTAAAAATTTCTACCCTAGGGCCTAGGCTGTCCTGATTAGTAAATGCCTCACATGCCTCTAGATAGGGAGCCTCAGTCATTCTTTGTTTCACACCCTGCAGCCATCTTCTTATCATCCTCCCCTTATTCTATGGCATGGAAACTCCTACAGGATGGCTCTGGAAACACAACAAATTAATAAAGATTTTGCTACAGAAAAGAGTATGTCAATCAACTCCAATATGGCTCTGCTTATTAGTTCTGTGACTTTCCAAACCAAAACACCCTATCCTGGCTACAATCCCCTAAAAGTATTGTTTCATCCAACTAGATTATAATTTCCTTGAGGGCAGGTACTATCTCAGTTTTATATTTGTATCTCCAGTGACTAGAACATAATAAACACTTCAGAAATGTTTGTGCTTTGAGTGATTTATTAACAAATGTGTTTTCATTCTTTTCATTAAACGTTAAGGACTAAGAAAAAAGTATTCTTTCATATAAAAATAGAAGATTATTTAATTTTTAATTTTGAAATTCAAATTAAACATTCTGTTTAATAACAGATTAATTTAATAGGAAAATGGAAAGTATTTCATAATTGAGAGAATTGGCATACATATCTTGTGATGTATCATGTTAGTCCATATACACACTATCCCTTAATGTCATCTTGACTCATAAAATTAAGATTGCTTCTGTAGGTGTATATATTTTCATATATGTTGTTTGTCTAAATAGGTTTCAATCATGGACTGTTTCTTCTTCTTTCTTCTTTCTTCTTCTTCTTTCTTTTTCTTCTTCTTCTTTCTTCTTTCTTCTTCTTCCTTCTTCTTCTTCTTCTTCTTCTTCTTCTTTCTTCTTTCTTCTTTCTTCTTTCTTCTTTCTTCTTTCTTCTTTCTTCTTTCTTCTTCTTCTTCTTCTTCTTCTTCTTCTCCCAGTGCCGAACACAGTGCCTGGCACATAAAAGTTGTTATGTAAATGTTTATTGGTTGGTTGGTCAGTTGTTGGACCAAATTGGATTTACAAATGGTCTTTTTTTCAAAATGTAGTGAGCAAGCACTTTTGTGGACAAAACCATTTGTCCATTTATCTCTCATACAAACTATAGAGTATTTGATAACTACAAGAGTTGATAATTACAAATAAACATTTTCTCAAATTTTAAAATTTTTAACTTTTTCATTAAAATTAGATAAATATCCTATATATAAGTAATATTTCCAAATCATTTTATTTTAAGCACCAAAAGTCAGTGACCTGAGATAAAACTTGCCTGATACTGTACGAGCTGAAAGACTCGGGTTTTATCTGAAGAAGAGTGGACTAAGCAGAGTTGTGATATAAGTTTATTTAAAGTACCATAATACAGTGAATCTTAAGTCTTTCTTTCATTGCTTTTATGAATATAGAGAAGCCTTATATATTTAAATTTCTTGACATAAGTTTAGAAAAACCAATATCCTCCACTATATCCTGGACTATAACCAGTCATATAAACCTTTGTACTTTGGTAGCTCTGGAACAGAGTGAGGCTGATAATTTTCTGCAGCTCAATCTCATTTAAATGCAATTGATATGCAAGTCTAGATATTACCCTTATGATATTATTGGTCCTCTTTGAGAAAGAAAGATGAATAAAAACAAGATTTTAAATGAGAGAATTGGACCATCTATAAACCTATGACCCTAGAAAATCAAGTAAGTCTCAGTTTCCTTATCTGTAAAATGGAGTTGGGTGGGTAAAGGTTGGACTCAATCATCTTTAAGTCCCTTTCAATTTTAAGTCCATGATCTTGTAATCCTGCAATGTCATCCTTTGATTTGAAAAGCAATGTTTAGAAGAGTGATTAAATTTGTTGAATTTGTTCCTAGAAGGCAAACTTTAGAGCAACATATGGAAATTCTATTAGTAGCAAATTAGTCTCAATATCAGGGAAATTTCTAATAAATTTGTTTAAAAGTGGAAGCAGTTTCCTCAGAAGGCAATGGATTTTCCAACTCTGGAAGTCTTTAAGTACTCTTCAGAAGATTGGATATTATGGAAATAATAATTTATAAATTATTTAATTACTTATTTTGAATACATATTGCTTTATGAATCATGTTGGAAGAAAAAAATCAGAGCAAAAGGAAAAAAAAACCATGGGATAGATAAAAATAAAAATAGAAAAAAGAAGTGAGTATAGCATGTGTTCATTCACATTCAGTCTCCCTAGTTCTTTTTTTTTTTTTTTTTTTTGGATGCAGATATCATTTTCTGTCCAAAGTTTATTGGGATTGCTTTAGATCACTGAACTGAGAAGACTATGTCTTTCATAGTTGATCACTGTACATTCTTACTGTTATTGTCTAAAATGTATTCCTGGTTCTGTTTGTTTTGCTCAGCATCAGTTCATGTAAATATTCCAGGTTTTTCTACAATCAGCTTGTTCATCATTTTTTATAGAACAATAATATTTTATTACCTTCATGTATCACAACTTGTTCAGCCATACCCTAATTGAGGGATATCTGCTCATTTTCCAGTTCTTTCCCACCATGAAGAGAGCTGCTACAAATATTTTTGCACAAGTGGGTCCTTTTCCCTCCTTTATGATTTTCTTGAGATACAGACCAGTAGTGGCACTCCTGGGTCAAAGGATATGCACAGTTTTATAGTCCTTTGAGCATAGATTATGGAAAGAATTCTTTTACAGGGTTTGGTTGGAATAGGTGAACTCTGAGGTCTCTTCCTACCCAGTGATTGTGTGACTCTTGCCCAGATCTGACTTGGCATTCTTCTCCTCACCAAGTGCTGCTTTCAGTTAATCTCTCCTTTAACATTTCAGGTATTAGATCCCATCTGGAGCAGATGAAAAACATATGATTAATACAAATAGTCAGGGGAATTAATTCTTGCAGTTAATAAGTTCTACTTTGTGATGTCATGTCTCTGGTTCTCTTGTTGTTTTTTCCCTAATTTTCCTATGCATTTTGTCCTCCTGGTTTCTGATCACCTACTTAAATCCTATTTGGTCACATAAATCAAAATTACCTAGCCTCCTAGTTCCCCTTCACTTTTCCTAAACTAATTAATTTGTCTAATAATGATGACTTATCCTTCTCTAGATCTTAGTATTTATTTCTTCTCCTAGATCTTACTCTGGCTTGCTTTGCTTCTTATCTGACTCTGGAACAGTTTATTTTTTATGGTACAGATTATCAAAAGGGTTCCTGAAAAACTATTTTGTGATTTAAGTATGTCTAGATATTGTCTGTATACCAGGGGTGCTCAAACTAAGGCCCGTGGGCCAGATGCAGCAGCTCAGGAGGTTTATCCCCCTCACTCAGGGCTATGACGTTTCTTTATTTAAAGGCCCACAAAACAAAGTTTTTGTTTTTACTATAGTCTGGCCCTCCAACAGTTTGAGGGACAGTGAACTGGCCCCCTATTTTAAATGTCTGAAGACCCCTGAAAACCAACAACTTAGGCTATTCTGCATTTTTTCCTTGTTTATTTTTTTTACATATTTACATATTTACCTATTTATTACATATTTACATTACATATTTAGAACTGAAAAAGACCTACAAACCATTATTTCAAAGTTTCTCATTACAGTGATGTGAAAATCAGGCTAAGAAACTTGCCTTGATAACAGACTTAATTGAAGACAGAACTAAGAGTAGACTCCAGTCCTCTTGATTTAAGAGCAATGAAAGGCAGTTAAGTATAATAGAACACTAGACTTGAAAATAAAAGACATGAATTTTATTCCTAGATCTTCTCTAGATCTTTATAAGTTGGGAGATTATGGGGATGATCATAGAAATTCTCAGAACCTCAATGTCTTCATTTTTTAAAGATGATATATATATATATATATATATATATATATATATATATATATTTATTTATTTATTTTTTCTTTCTGCCTCATAGAGCTCCTAGGAGGTAAAACAATTGTTGAAGTTCCATGCAAATGCATTATTAATCCATTATTCCTTGTTGATCCTGTGAAGCTCAAAATCCAAGACTTTTTTTTTCCTACTATGAAGAGTAAGATGTTTTCTACTGCCACAACAGAGAAGAGAAGAACAAAGAAGTGAAGAAAAGAGCAAAGGGAAGGGCAAAGAAGGGAAAATGGAAGGGAAGAGAAAGGCAATAGGAAACCCCGAGTATGTTAAATATGTCTCTGTTAAGTCCCTTGATCTTAGAGTATGTGTCACCTTATATCCAGAGCAGTCATACTTGATTGCAAATCTCAACTCAGTATTTCTTTTATTACTGCTTTCAAACTCCTATTTCTAGCACAGTGGTATTCAAATGACTAAGAAAACTCTAACTGAAAAAGCTTTAATTGAAAAGTTGAGTAATGGCTGAATGTGTCACATGATCTAGATAGCCTTTAAATACAAACATTTATATTAGATGTAAGGTTCCCTTACCTAAACCAGCTTGATTAGAACCTCAGATAGGCAACATTATACTATATAGACTAATATACTATATATTTAGTATATACATATTCATATATTTATGTATTTTTCATATCTGTGTACATACAAATGGGGGGAGAGAGAGAGAGAGAGAGAGAGAATAGAGACTATATACATACATGCATTTATGACAAAGAGTGAAAAGGGGAGAAGAAAGAAGAAGAGGCATAACTGGCTTATGAAAGATAAAGTAGTTTTTTTTTTCTTCTGTTTTCTCAATTCAATTAATTAAAAATATTATTAAGCATCTATTACACATAAGAAAATATACTATTCCCTAAGACTTACAAATATAAAACTGAAGCAGTTTCTGCCCTCAAGGGTCTTACATTCTATTTTTCATCCTATAGATAACTTCAAAGATGAGTGAACAGTTCAACAGTAATTTGGATCAATGGATGTAATCTAAAGCTAGAATTATGAGAATGATACACACTTGGGAAGAAGTTGGCAAGATTTAGTCAAAGATATTCTTTCAGAAATTAATGCAATTCTGGGTGAATTGGCCTTAAATAATCTTGTTCATTTCAATTTATTTTTTTATCAGTTCAGCACAGATTATTAGGCACAGAAATCACATGAAATCACTACTGCTGCAAGAATGTAACATCACAGTTAAGACACTAATTATAATTAACACACATACTGTATGATAGTATTAAGTGATCACTGAGGTCCAACTATCTTTTTGTACATGTGTATCATTTGACTCTTTACTCACTTTTAAAAGTTCCAACTGAATAATCACTATCAGAAATATTATAATTTGAAGTATAAATATTTTGTGAAATCCTAAATTAGTAGTTAATGTGAAATAATGTGACTGACATGCAGAGACACCTTATACAATGTGGCAGATCTCCTGTTAAATTATCCGTGGTATTGGGAACTCGCAGGTCGTTGACTATCCCAATTTAATTTGGGCAGTACAGGACATTTCTAATAATTAATACTGTAATAACACTTAATGATCTGCACTCATGCAATCTGAAAATCCAGCTAATGGTGCAGTTTTTAGTGATTGCACAAACAGCAAGTTTTAAATGTGTCAAACGTTGCTATTTCAGCATCATGATGCCATGCAGGAGACCCTGCCTGTGGGGCTCTCACTGACCCAGACCCTAGAGAGTAGACATTGATATGACAGAAGCAAAGACTGAGTCTCAAGGGAGGTGCTGCTTATTTGGAATTGGATCTAAAGGGGAAAAATTTTTGAAGGAAACCTACTTGTACTTCCTTCCAGATGGGAAATACATTTAAGAACTGTGATGATAGTTGCTAGAGAAGGAGCAAAGAAATTGAAAAGGAAGGGAGGGATTGAAAAGAAGACTATTTTACAAATTTTATTAGAAGAGAATTAATATTTTTGGAGACCTTTCTGGCACACGATGTTATAATCTGTTAGTCCCATTCTGTGAAAATCCTACCTTTATGTCAGATACTTAGCAAAACTGAGTTCTCAAAGAACTCAGAAGAAAATTCAATATAAAATCTTTTCTTAGAAGAGGCATATGCTAGATCTGAAGTCACTTTTTGCAGCTTATGTTACACCTCTTGAATCAGAGTTGTTGCTTGGATGAGGAAAAAAAAGGGAAGGCCAATTAAATTGTCTGTTATCAATGATTGTCATAACTTCATAATATACTAAAGTTTTAAAAAGTTAGCTATATGCAAATACATAAGTGGATTAAGGGATTGTCCCATCAAGTTTGGATTTATATTTTCTAACTCAGATTATTCTTTCTTTAAATAATCTTATACAACACTATAAAGACTTAAAATAATTATTATGTAATTATGTAATATATTGTAATAAATGATTCTTTAAATAATTGGAATTTTGTTTATTCAGAAAGATGTTGTGACTTAAAGAAGTTTTCAGATTTAAAATTTAAATGACCAATGAAGCAAAAATTCAAAGAGGGGGATAATCATAGAATTTTCCAATAATAAGAGAAGCTATTAGCAATACTCAATATTCATATCATTTGCTTCTTTTAGCCCTCTTCTACCTCTGGATCTACCCACTGATAGGCATGAATTAGATGACTAATTGAAGACCCTCCTCAAACTCTAATCAGTATTAGTTGATTCATTATGATTTTATAAGGGATAATGATTGTTAGTAATTAATATATTCATCTAATAATAATAGATATAAAAATAAGCAATGCATTAATCCATACTTTATATAAATCATATAATTAGCTTCAAACTTTAATATAATATTCATTATTTGTTTATCAGCTATGGTAACTTGTATAACTGTAATAATGTTGATGGATAATTCCATTCTCTTCTGTTCAAGTTCCATGTGAGAAAAGGAAAACTATTTCTCAAACCAAGCACAGATAGTGCCATGATACAGATGCCACTCCCAATCCATCAGTCCCCAATTTATCATTGGAGCATATGTATATCTTGTACCAACTCTTCTTGTCTATCCTAAGGAATAGTCCATCTATCTTATGACCACCTAATCAGTAGAGATATTTCTTGCTTCACCCAACTCATGACCTCATTTTTGCTTCTATGTTATATGTTAACCAATGTAATGATATATTTTGTATAGATACTTCAGAATGTGTAGGTAATAAATCTGGTATCAAACTTTATAAAAATAGTGTCTTGAAAGGAGGGGGCATTTCAGATCTTGAGATCTAAGGTTTACTTCATTAGATAAGGCCATTTCTCTTTAATAAATGGCTTTATTGTGTTTCAGTTTCTCTTTGAATAATTTGTAGAGGGCCTCAGATAGTGGGGGAATTCTGGGTAAGGTATAAGACCCTTCAGCCCAGAGGAACCTGCTGACAATGTCTTGTTTGGCTCCCCATTTCCCTTTGGTGCTGTCACCCTTCCTGAGAAGTTAAGGAGGATGTGACTACCTGTGTTCTACTTGAAGCAAGGGATACTTATAGCAGGGTGCTTATAGTTAACACATGCACAGTGTGCTGTGGTAATGTGGTGATGTACTGGTTCTAAAGTTGGCACATGCTCAGTGTGCTGTAATGATGTAATGATACTAAGGTATATAGGGGCTGAGAGGATTCGAAATAAAAGCATTCCACCTTAGATCATCCTCGTGGGTCTCCTGCCTTCATCACTCCTCCAGTAAGACCAAGGATTCGGGCTGGTCCCAAGATCCTCCGGAGAGCTACTCTGGATGGTATATTTTGGTACCACAGCATGGGGGCTCTAGAAACCATAGTACCTTTTGGCACCCCAATTTGGGGGCTCTAGAAAGCACACTACAGTAATTTCTCCTCACATTTCTTAGGTTCTGTAAGCTAGATAAGCTTGAGCTTTCTCATAGGTTTTTTCCCTACATACACAGGATGTTTTATGTTTTCGTGAAAGTAGTAGCAAATTGAACTGTTTTAAATATCACTGTGGAATAAGGTAAACTTATAGAAAGACATGAAAAGGAGGCCAAGAACAAAGGATATAGGTAAAATGGGGTCTGTATGATTGAATGGATATGTATACTTGAATGGATATGTATAGAAATGATATAAAAAATCCATATGAATCTTTGAGTAGTTCCAAGATGCAAAAATTCAAATGCTGTATAAACTGATCATATGAAAAGAAAAGTGAACTTTTTCAGTTGTAATTGAATTGATTCTAAACACACACACACACACACACACACACACACACACACACACTGTAGGAAGCTCCAAATGTGGAATGACTAGAAATGCAGGTAAGCCTCTACTCTTAGAGAATTGCCTGAGCACTCTGAAAAGATAATTGACTTCCCAAGAACCACATAGCCAGTATTTAACATATATTTCAGGATTCAAATATTTCTTCTTGACCCTATGGTCATTGTCTAGCATTTTTTAGTGTTTTATCTTCCTCTTTTTTGTTGTTTTTTTCCTCTTTTACCCTTGTCACAAATGTGTATATTCATATGTGTTTTCTCTATATTTGTCTCTCTCTTTGTCTCACTCTGTTTCTGTCTCTCTGTGTCTCTCTGTCTTTCACTCTCTTTGTTTCTGTCTTTCTTTCTCTGTGTCTCTCTATCTCTCTGTCTCTCTCCATCCCTCTCTGTTGTTCATTCATTCAGTTTTGTCTGACTTCATGACCCCTTTGAGGATTTTATTGGCAAATGGTTTGACATTTCCTTCTCTAGTGGATTTGGGAAAGAGGTTAAGTGACTTGCCCAGGATTACACACTTAGTAAGTGTTTGAGGACAGATCTGAACTCAGGTTGTTCTATCTCCATGTCTAGCTCTCTATCCACTGAGTCACTTGGCTGACTACATTCATACATACATATGTACTTACACACATTTATATGAAATGTATGTATGTATGTATTTATATGAAATGTATTCAGGCATACATACATATATACATGCATTTCATATAAATATGAAAACAAGAGAATAATAGTTGTCATTTGTAAAATAATTTAAAGTTTTCAAAGTATATCAGTTGCCTGATTTGTGTCTTACTTCAAACTGTGAGGTGGATATAATAGGTGTTAGATATTATAGGTTTTTTATAGCTAACAAAACCAAGGTTTCAAAATGTTAAGTGATCTTTCCAGACTTAAAAAAACAAACAAACAAACAAACAAAAAAACAAAAAAACTTGTGAACTTAGTGGGAATTGGACTGGAGTATACTCTGTGGAATATTGAGCCTGTAGGTCCTAATTTAGTATATGTCCTTGTGGAGTTTGAGTTTGAGACTTGTACGGTACTCCAATCTGCTCCTCCTGTATATGTTTCAGAGTTAGGATTTAAATCTTGTTCTTTTTTATTTAAAGCCCAATACATTATCCATTATATAATGCTGGAATAACATCTGTTAAGGAAAGAAAAATAAATTACACTTCTTCTCATTGACCAATGTGCATATAACATGGCAGATTTCTCACATTATAAAGAAAAGAAATACTATTTCTCAAAAACTAATTAACAATTAGTCCCACCATATCATGATGAGAATATATGGGTTATTTGAGAATTTTGCCCTACAAGAATAAGATAAGTAGTTGGAGAATGGGCTCTGGACCCCAGAAGCAGCCTTCAAGAATTTGTGGGGAAAGCTGCTGTTGATTGCTCTGTCCAAGAATATTTTTTTCTGATTATACATGTATAAACGATACCAATTTGCTTACTGTACTGGGGAGAGAAGAGAGAAAGGAGAGAGGGAGAAAAAGAAATTAGAATTCAATATCTTATAAAAATGAATGTTGAAAATTATCTTTATATATATAACTGGAAAAAATATAATACTATTGATAATTATTTAAGTATTTCTTTCCTCTAAGGAGGCAGGGCATATTCCATATATTTTATTATATGACTGTGTTCATTAGGGGGCAGTCATAATAGCCAAATGCAAAGCTTTAAAAGAGCTTGTTTAGTGCAGTTGGATCATTGGGATGATAATGTCCAGCATGGTATAGTAGATATGCTGAGCTTGAAATAAAGAAATTGATAGATTTAAATTCTAAATCTGACCCCAGAATCTGTATAATTCTAAGGAAGTCATACAGATTCTAGATGCCTTGGCCACAGGAGGTTTCCTATACTTGAATAGATCACTGATTCACAAATTTATGTCTTAGCACAATTAATTGAACCCAATAGGTATTTAGTTGTTAGTAAATAAGCTGTTAAAACAACTATGTATGCTCATTGTGATACAGTTATTTTGGACACAGTAGCTGATCATATAAGACAATTGGCATGAACCAGCAATGATTCTAAAAAGGTAAATAAGAGACTATGGTGACATATTTTGAGTTACATAAATTATGAAGTTGACATTTGAGGCTGTCCAATATGAATTCTTTTATATCTCCTCTTCTACATGTAAAAATATCTCCATAAAAGATCTATTATTTCCTCCCCTCTAATCTCAAAAACTCAAGTGATTTTTAATTGAAAGGTCTAACTATTCTTTCCAAGTGTGAAAATCTTCCCCCTTTTCCTCCATTCTCTAAACATTAAATTCAGTTAAAATGCAATAAAAGCAAGTACTATGCATAATTAAGAGGCACATAGTAAAAATAATCAAGGTCTATAGCAATACAGTATTTGATAAACCTTCAAACTTCAGATTCTGGAATAAGAACTCACTATTTGACAAAAAATTTTGGGAAAAGTGGAAAGTAATGTCAAAAATTCAGCATAGACCTACATCTCACACCCCCATACCAAAATAAGGTCAAATGGATACATGAATTGGGCATAAAGTATGATACCACAAACAAATCAGAAAACAAGGGATAATTTGCTTATCAGATGTTTAGATAAAGGAGGAATTTATGACCAAAGAAGAACTAGAGAACATCATGAAAGGCAAAAGGACAACTTTCATTACAATAAATTTTTTTAAAGTTTTTACATAAACAAAATTAAATGAGATTAAAGAGGGAAATGAGATTAAATGGGAAGTATAAAGCTTAAGAAAAAATTTTACAGCCAGTATTTCTGATAAAGGTCTCTTTTCTAAAATACATAAAGAACTATGTCAAATTTATAAGAACATAAGTCATTCCCCAATTGATAAATGGTTAAAAGATATGAACAATTTTCTGATGATGAAATCAAAGTGATCTATAGTTATTTGAAAAAATAATCTAAATCTCTATTGATTAGAGAAATGCAAATTAAAACAACACTGACATACTATCTCCTACCTCTCAGGTTGGCTAAGGTAACAGGGAAAAGATAATGAGAAATGTTGGAGGGGATGTGGGAAAACTGGGGCACTAATACATTGTTGGTGGAGTTGTGAAATGATCTAGCCATTCTGGAGATCAATCTGGAACTATATCCAAAGGGATATAAAACTGTGTATATCCTTTGATTTAGCAGTGCCATTACTGAGTCTGTATCCCAAGGAAATCATAAAAAAGGGGAAAGGATCCACATGTGCAAAAATGTTTGTAGCAGCCCTTTTTGTGGTAGCAAAGAATTAGAAAATGAATATATGCTCATTATTTGGGGAATGGCTGAAGAAATTTAGTAAATGAAGATAATGGAATGATGAAAATAATGAACAAGCTGATTTTAGAAAGGCTTGGAAAGATTTACATAAACTGATGCTGAACAAAACAAGCAGAACCAGGAATAATTGCACACAATAATAGCAAGAATGTGTGATGATCATTTATGAAAGATTTGGTTCTTCTCAGTGGTTCAGTGATCCAAAGTGATCTCAATAGACTTTGAGCAGAAAATGTCATCTGCATCTAGAAAAAAGAACTAAGAAGACTAAGATAAATCAACATGTGCAATGTTCACTTCTTTTTTCTGTTTTTTTTTTTAACCTCTCCCATGGTTTTTCCCTTTTGCTCTGATTTTTCTCTCCCAATATGATCTATAAAGTAATGTGTATTCAAAATAAATAAATTTAGTAGAAAAAAATCTTATGAGAGCAAATTCACACTCATAAATTATTTATATGTAGCTTAAATTATTGTAAGACTACAACTTAATTTAAATAACAATACTTTTTATTTATAAGGTACATTATGGTTTATTAAATATTTTGCATATATCATCTCTATTTTGTCTCAGATATTTTTATCCCCATTTCAGTAAGGAGGCCTATCAGATGTTATAAACCAATTAAATTTCAGAGACAGATCTCAAACCCATGTCTTTAGCTTCTAAATTAAGTAGTCTTCCTCTTATAGCACATTAAGTAAAATAAAAATCATGCTTTTTTTATTTTGATAAATATGAAGTATTCTATCTTTGTTATTCTAACTTAATTGATTCAGCTGGATGATTTCTCAATATATTTCACAAATGATATATGCAATGAACTTGAATGTACATAGCTTTAAAGATTATTTTTATGAAGGTTGAAAGAAAAAGAACATGTGCCATGTAAACATCTTAATAAGTAAGTTTTCTCATGGATATACTGTTACACATAAACTAGAATTGGAATCACAGAAGGGATTATAACATTGAAAAAACCAACAAAATCTTCCATTAAACCTTTGAAAGTTGTATCACTTTTGCAGAGGACTTCACATCAAACCTCTTACCTATTGTTTTCAGATGCCTTTCAATGATGGATCAGAAAACTACTAATTATGGTTAAAACTAATAACAGTAAAATGCCAGGTACTATGCAAGAGTCTTTTTGAATAGGCTAATTTTACAGGGTTTTTTTTTTCTTCCTTTTTTTGTAGCAAAGATTAAATAACATTTCTCTTCCCCCACATTGTTTTTTTTTTTCTTTTTCTTTTCTTTACTGCAAATAGCTAGGAGAACAGAAGAAATATTAGTAAAAGATATGTGCAAAGAAAATAAAAAAGGCCATTACAATAGAATGAAGACAGAGTTTTTTTTTTTTTTTCCTTTGTATCATTAAACAAAAATTCTTTCCAGAAGATCAAGACTATTTCTCTTTTGGCTTTGTATCTCCATTGCTTTACATAGAGTCTTATATACAAATAGGATTTTGTAAATAAATTTTGATTGCTTGCTTGATCATTTATCCAAATTTTCATTTGAAATTAAGGAACACATTTCTGTTTAAGATAATTTCATTTTAATATTCCAAAAAGTGCACATATAGAATATAGGGATCATAAACTGTAACAAAATCCTATCAGAGGTACATGGAAGACTGACAAATGAGAAATAATTGCATTTTAATATTTCTATAACTGGTGAAAAGGAGGAAGAAAGGAAAGAAGGAAAGAAAAAGGAGAAAGGAAAAGCATGGACAGAGAGAGAGAGAGAAAGAGAGAGAGAGAGAGAGAGAGAGAGAGAGAGAGAGAGGGGCAGAGAGAGAGAGAGACAGAGACAGAGAGACAGAGACAGAGAAAAAGAGAGAGAGGAGAGAGAGAGAGAGAGAGAGAGAGAGAGAGGGAGGGAGGGAGGGCTTTTCTAGATATGGGAAGTGATATTCAAAGAGATAGAGCACTTGTCCAAGTTCACACTGCCTGGCTGCTCCAAGATTGCAACCCACGTCTCTTTTCTGACCAGTATATGTTTCACTTTTGCATGGTATCAGGTTTAGGAAGTACTTGAAAAATATTGAGAGCCATTTAATCCTAACTTTCAAGTAAACTGATGAATAGAACCTGAAGTCACAGAATCATCAGAGGCTCTTCCATTATTGTGCAGTGTCAAAAGGACCCATGATGACCCAGCTATCTCAGATGGAGCAAACAGGTCTGAGAGTCTTTCTGTTACTGTGCAGATAGAGTTTTGCCTATCTTTTCTTCTCATTTTTATAGAGTGACATTCGTGTAAGGGCTGTATCATATTCTTGGAACATTTGGATCATGTTCTTACACATTTCACTTGAAAATCTAATTAAAGGCTAGAAATTTTTCTTATTGCTATATTAATAATGGTGATTCAGTAACAGAACTTAGGGCAAGCAAGATTGAGCTTCATAAGCCAGATTGCTAGTTATATTTGAGCCAGGTGAGGTTTTTTATCTTGGGTATTTATTAGTTGCTTCCTTTTATAGGAAGGATTTGGGCTCTTGGGGCTATAATTAATCTCCCATTCTGAACTGTGTACTTCAAAAATGACACTGTCCCAACAGGGATGGGTACCATTACAGGTACCTAGCTCTCCTTGTGACATTAATGGATCTACTGTTCTTTATCATATTCATAGTTTCTCCCCCCCCCCCCCCCCAACTCATAACAATCATAGAAACAGCTCAAGCATTCATGGCTGGTAATCCACAGGCTGCTTCATCCTTTGAAATTCATAGATTTAGCTGCATAGTGTCAGATCATTTTTCATAAGCCTTGTTTCCTTGTCAGCATGTCATAGGCAGTAAGGAGCTCCTAGATTAGTACAAATATATAAATCTTGTCTCAGCTTCACCTCACTGCTGTTTAATACTACTTTGCTAGACCACTGTGTTTACTAGCTTAAAATACCTTCTGTTTGGAGAAACGCATATTTATTATTATTATTGGGGCGTTTTTGTGAGATTTCCCTCAGCACAGGCTGACAGGCTGCCTGGCACTTTGTCATTTATCATTGTACACTAAATCTGTCAACTCGAGAAACAATTTCAATAAAAAATTTCTGCATGAAATTACTTCACTACAGAAGAAACCAGCTCTGTCTTTCATATGTGTTCTTCTGTGTCTCTGTTTATTTATTTATTTTGGGAGATGTCTTTTTTTTTTTTTTAATTTTGGCTGTGAAAGGTACTTAATGTACCAAAAACAATTTGTACAGGCATTATTTTACCAATTGAAAGTGTGTACGCCTTGCTGAGGTCTCCCTTATCTAACTGTTGCTAATACATTTTCATGCTGTGCTCTTATGGCTTCATTTTACAGTTGAGGAGATCACCCACTCCATGCTGTGTTGGAAATGGGACCCTCGTCACTCTGGTCCATAGAGTGCACTTAACATGTGAACAACAAACAACAAAAAGTTGCAACGTTAAAACATCTTCATCTGCTTTATATTCCTCACTGAAAACTTAGCTTTGCCTTGATTATGCACTGTAATATAAGCCAACCAAAACACAGCAGTCTAAATAGGAAACACTGTATCTATATTCAAAGACAGGTCAAGGCATACATTGATTCATACACACACAGGCACATTCAAAATTTATCCTTTGGCATAAGCATACCTTTATAAGTGGGGGTTCCTTAGTTTACAGTTTTGTATTTTTCCCAAGAGTCCAGAGAAGAGATGTAGTCAATAGAGCATTAGACCTGAAGGGAGGAAGATGTGAGTTCATATCCAGTCTCAAATAATTACTAGCTATATGATCCTGAGCAAGCCATTTAATCCCTTTTGCCTCAGTCTCCTCATCTTAATGTCAACTCTGGCACATCTTTGACATAAGAATTCTAAATGGGGTCACAAAGAGGCAGACATGGATGAAACAGATTAACAACAATACAAAGTCCTGATCTCTTTGTTCTTTTTTACTGAACTCCAAAGAACAATAGAAATAAGAATCCACTAGGGTGGGGGGGAGACAACAAACTCCAATATCTATCACTTTTGTTTGGCACCTTGTGTACCCAATATTTTGATAAAACTCTAAGGTCCCCAGTCCACAGAACCAGCTGGGGTAATAATTGCTGTGAAATCATGTTATGGACAGCTGAAAGGAAAGGATCAGCACCAGAGCATCTTGTTTTCCACCCTGTCATATTTTTTTTTTTGTACCCAGCTATGGATTTGTTGTCATCAGCTCCTGATGATTCTGCTGACACCCCTGTCAGACAATGAATTTTTCACTCCCCACTTGATTGACTCCATTCATAGGGTGTAATTCTGTCAAAAACTGCTATTCTCAAGCTTATTTACTCATTTGTTTACAATTCTTGGACCTCCAGAAGCTAACCCTACATGGACATTGCTTCCATGTACTATTCCTCTGAATAATTTTTTACCTGTTGTTACTTTAAATGTATAATTTTCCTTACAATTTTAATATAGAACAATTGTTCTGCATTGGATACATCTGACCTCACCAGGACATAGAAGTAATCTACATGAAAAAAGCATAAAGACTTTACATATACCTAGTTATCTATTTATCTATCTGTCTGTCTATTCATTTATCTGTTTGTACATATGTAAACGTGTATATGTTGTATTTCTTATGTACATATATATATGTATGTATGTATGTTTAGATAAAATTGCAGAGAAGTTATTTCATATCATTTCCTTAAAGATTCTTGATTTCTTCAGTGTAGATATTGCTTCTCTTCTTCCTCTACTGAAAAAGATCATACTGACTCTGCATCTTAGTAGAAAGCCATCAAGAGCTGTTGTATTTGACAATTGTACCTCCCTAGTAATGAGCCTAGATAATAGGTGACTAACAAATAGTCTTTCTCTGGCCAATATTTAAAGGATTTTTAAATTGATCAGACTCTCCAGAGTTAGACTTTTGCCACTACAAATCTTTGTGAGACCTGACTCCCCTCTAATCCATTAGATCTATCATCTCCGTGAAGGTAAGCACTACTTCCAGTGATACACACTGCAGCTATCCATCTCTTCCCCATTCTCTGCAATTCTTTTCCAGGATCTTTTCTGATTACTTCATAGATGATGCAATAAACACGATTGAAACCTTCATTTTAGTCTTTGGTTTTTTGTGGCTATCTAGGGGGTACTCTGATTTTTCATATATTTTTTATCCACTTTCAATATATGATCAGTCCACAATGTTTTTCTGATCATGAACATTCAAATCTATTACCTTATGCCACTTCATGAGTGCAATTTATCATTGGACATATATTGCAGCCTTTTTGTAACCACGAGATAGCTTTGAATTGTCTTCATCTTTCATTCCTTGAGTTTGGTGGTTTTCTAATATTTTTAGCATGAATCATCATTTGGAAGATAATGACATTGAAAACATGGGTATTTATATCAAGAAACTACTTAGATTATAAAAAGCAGTGCTCGTAGAATACTACTTTGAATAATAAAAATATTTTCCAAATCCAATTCATTTTACTCTCTTCCCCCTATTAACTCTTGCATCTGTCATTTTTCCACATTGACATATAATAGGTAATCAGTAGGTACAATAGATAGAAAGGAAGAAAGGAAGAAAGAAAGAAATGGAGGGAGGGAGAAAGGAAAGAAGGAAGGAAGGAAGGAAAAAAAGAAGGGAAGGAGGGAGGGAAGGAGGAAGGGAGGAAGGAAGGAAGGAAGATGAACTTTTTTAGGAGATTGGCTATTCAACCTCTCACAACCTGGAAATGATTACATACTACATTGAAACTGTGATCTCACTGATGTATGGATCCATGACAATAACATAGGTGTGGTATGGCTCTTGTCCACATCTTTGTAAATTCAGGAAACCTACCAAAGTATGAAATTCTGTTATCATTGCAAAGACTCCATTGAAGCATATGGACTATCCATTAATCATCCACAAGCCTCTCCACATAACCAGACTGTTTTCCTTCTTTTTTATTTTATTTTTCTTTAAATTTCTTTGTTTTAAATAAATATTGCTTTATGAATTATGTTGAGGGAAAAAATCAGAACAACAAGGAAAAAAATCATGGGAGAGAAAAAAAAAACAGAAAAAAGGAGTAAACATAGTAAGTGTTGATTTATATTCCAATTTTTAATTTTAATTGTTTAATTAAAATTGTTTTTATATAGTTCTTGAGATTGTTTTGGCAGGTAGACATCCAACTATTTTATGTTGTCTACAGTTATTTTAAATGGAATTTCTCTATCTCTTGCTGATGGACTTTGTCAGTAATATGTAGAAATGCTGATGATATATTTGGGTTTATTTTATATCCTACAACTTTGTTAAAGCTGTGAATTGTTTCCAGGAGGTTTTTGGACAAATTTTAATTTTTTTAGGATTTTCTAAGTATATCATCATATATCTGGAAAGACTGATAGTTTTATTTGCTCATTTCTTATTCTAATTTCTTTAATTTCTTTTTCTTTTCTTATTGCTAAAGCCAACATTTCTAACACAATGTTGAATAATAGTGGTGATGATGGGCATTCCTCTTTCCCTGATTGTATTGGGAATGTGTCCAGCTATTCCCCACAAATAATGCTTGCTATTGTTTTTTTTTCTTTTTCTAAATAGATATTTCTTATTATTTTTAAAAGTTCCCTTTATATCTATGCTCTCTAGCATTTTTAAAAGGAATGAGTGCTGCATTTTGTCAAAAGCTTTTTCTGCATCTATTGAGATTATCATATGATTTCTGTTGGCTTTGTTCTTGATATGGTTGTTTATGTTAATAGTTTTCCTGATATTGAACCAGCCCTGCATTCCTGGTATAAATCTCACTTGGTCATAGGGCATTTTCCTGCTGATAAGTTGCTGTAATTTCTTTGCTAATGTTTATTTAAAATTCTTGCATCAATACTCATTAGAGAGATTGGTTTCTAATTTTCTTTTTCTATTTTGGGTCTTCCTTGTTTACACATCAATACCATATTTGTGTCATGGAAGAAATTTGGCATTACATATTCTTTATCTATTTTTTTTTAAATTAGTTTACATAGTATTGGAATTGTTCTTTAAATATTTGGCAGAATTCCCTTGTAAATCCATCTGGCCCTGGATATTTTTTTCCTTAGGGAATTCATTAATAGCTTCTTAATTTTTTTTTTCTAAAATGGAACTATTTAAGCAATTTAGTTCCTTTTCTGTTAATCTGGGCAATTTATATTTTTGTATATATTCATCCATTTCAGTTAGATAGCTGGATTTGCTGCCATAACTTGAGCAAAATAGGTCCTAATTATTGCTTTGATTTCTTTTTCATTGGTGGTAAGTTCAACCTTTTACTTTTTGATGCTGGTGATTTGGTTTTTTCTTTCTTTTTTCTGATCAAATTAACTAAAAGTTTATCTATTTTGTTGTTTTTTTCATAACACCAACTCTTCGTTTTGTTAATTTGTTCCTTACTTTTGTTAGTTTCAATTTTATTAATCTCTTCTTTGAGTTTCAGATTTTCAAATTGGTATTTAATTGGAGATTTTTAACTTGTTCTTTTTCTAGCTTTTGTAGTTGTATGCCCAATTCATTGATCTTCTTTTTATATATTTTATTCATGTAGCATTTAGAGTTGGAAAATTTCCCCTAACCCTAAATGCCCTTTGGTTGTGTCCCATAAGTTTTGGTATGTTGTCTCATTATTGTCATTTTCTTGAAAGTAATTATGGAGTGTTTCTGTGATTCATGGTTTGACCCACTCATCTTTTAGAATTCAATTATTTAATTTTCAATTCATTTTGTGTCTATCTTTTCCTGGCCCTTTATTGAATATAATTGTTATTGTCTTGTGATCTGAAAAGGAAAGCATCGACTATTTCTACCTTTCTGCATTTGATTTTGAGGTTTTTAACCCCCTACTACATAGTCAATTTTTGTGTAGGTACCATTCGCTGCCAAGAAAAAGGTGTATTCCTTCCTATCTCTACTGAATTTTCTCCAGGGGTCTATCATATCTACGTTATCTAAGTGACTATTAAACTACATAGTTTTTTTCTTATTTATTTTGTGTTTCGATTTGGCTAATTCTGAGAGAAAAGGGTTGAAATACCCCACCTAATATAGTTTTTCTGTCTATTTCTTCTTTTAACTGGCTTAATATATTCTAGGATTTTGTATTTACCACTTGTACAGGATTTACCATTTGGTGCATATACATCTGATATCATTAATACTCCACTATTTATGGAACTCTTTATCAAGATGTATTTTCCTGGGGTCTGGGCCATGATGTGGAGAATAGACATGGTTCTATATGACTTCCTCTGAGCTTCCCTCAAATAAACAACAGATTAAGCCTCTGGATTGGTTTTGGAGTGACAGGACACACAAATATTTGGAGTACAACAAATTTCCAGAAGAATAAACTTTGAAAGAACTTCAGAAAATATCTGCATTAATTGGGCAGAGGGAGAGGCTGCTGAGCCCAGACCACAGAGCAGGGAGATCAGAGGAAGGAACTGGGGTGGGGAGCTAGGATATGGCGGCATCCACACACACTGGAGTATCTACTGGAAGGCTCTTAAGCTACTCTGTCCTGATTGCAAGCTGCTGGTTGGTTCAGCATATTTGTTCTGACATATTCAAAGCAAATACAAAAGGCAAATTGTGACCTTCTGAACCTCAGAACCCTAGAAAATGAGATTGGGCCATGCCTATCTAGAACTGGAAGACAGTCAGCAATATTGACTCCAGGGCAAATTAAAGCAGCTGTCAACCCTTTGTCTTAAGAGCAGACCTCAACCCTTAAAAAAAAATGAACAGAAAAGCAAAAAGAACTCTGACCATAGAAAGCTTTTATGGAAAAAGAGAAGAACAGACCTCAAACCCTGAGGATCCTAAAGGCAAACCAGCTCCAGATGAAGCCCCAAAGGGTGATATGATTTTAGTCCCCATTTCAGAAGGCTTTCTTGGTAGAATTCCAAAAGTATCTTAAAAGAGAATAAGAAGAAAAATGGGGAAAGGAAATGAGATCTTTGCAAGAGGGTATGGAAAAGAAAAACCAGAAATTATCTGAAGAAAACTCCTTAAAAATAGATTTGATGAAATGGAAAAAGCATATAACTCCTTACAAAATAGACATGGAAAAGAAACAAATTCATTGAAAAACAATTTGTGAAATGGAAAAAAAATTGCAATGAAGAAAACATCTCAAATGGCTAAATGCAAAATTAGATAAAAAAATCTAACTGATTCAATGAGACTTCAAGAAACAGTAAACAAAACCAAAAAAGAAAAAAGACAAAGAAAAAAATAGAAGAAAATGTAAAATACTTCATTGGAAAAACAATTGACCTGGAAAATAGATCTAGGAGAGACAATGTAAGAATTATTGGACTTCCTGAAAACCATGATGAAAAAAAAATAGCCTAGACATCATCTTTCAGGAAATATTCAAGGAAAACTGCCTGGGATGTCCTAGAACCAAAGGGTAAAATAAGCATTGAAAGAATTTACCAGTCACCTTCTGAAAGAGACCCTAAAATGAAAACTCCAAGGAACATCATAGCTAAATTTCAGAATTATCAAATTAAGGAGAAAATATTGCAAGCAGCCTGAAGGAAACAATTCAAATATCAAGGAACCACAATCAGGATTATCCAGGACTTAGCAGCTTCTACCTTAAAAGACAGAAGGGCATGGAATCTGATATTCTGAAAGGCAAAGGAACTTGGATTGCAGCCAAGAATCAATTGTTCAGCAAAATTGAACATCATCTTTCAGTGAAAAGGATGAATATTCAATGAAACAGATGAATTTCACTTATTTCTGATGAAAAGGCCAGAGCTGAACAGAAAATTTGTTCTTCAAATACAAAACTCAAAAGAAGCATAAAGAGGTAAAAAGGAAAGAAAAGACAACATTCTTCCAGAAGCAAAAAAGCTTATATCCCTATATGGGAATATGAGATGTTTGATTCTTGTATCTGTATCTCTGTTATGGATATACTTAGAGGGTGCAGGTAAAATTTGATTTTATTGTGATGATATAGAAAAGGAACTAGAGGATGAAAGGTGATTCTACTAAAAGAAGAGGAAAATGGAGTTTAAATGGGGTAAATTACATCTCATGAGGAGGCAAAAAAGAACTATTGCAATTGAAGGAGAGAGAGGGGAATGGGCATTGTGTAAATATTACTCTCATCAGATTTGGCTCAGAGAGAGAATATCAGACACATTTAGCTTCACAGAAAGATTGTTTCACCCCATAGGGAAGTAGGAGGGGAAGGGGGAAAGGAAGGAGGCAAGTGAATAGAAGGGAGAATAGAAGTAGAAAGGGAAAGAGATAAGAAAGGGGGAGGGGATGAAAAAGGGGAGCACTGTTTGAGGGAGGGGGAGATCCATAACAAAATACTAGAAAGGAGGGAAAGGCAGAAAGGGAAAAGAAAAATTTAACTAGGGGTAAACAAGATGGCAGGAAATACAATTAGTAGTTTCATCTGTGAATGAGATGAATTCTCCCATAAAGCAGAAGCAGATAGCAGCCTAGATTAAAAACCAGAATACTACAATTTGTTGTTTACAAGAAATTCATTAAAAGCAGAATGCTACATTTAGAATAAAGGTAAAAGGCTCAGCAGAATCTATTATGCTTCAGGTGAAGTAAAAAAAAGGGGGGGGGGAGGTAGAAATCCAGACCTCAGATCAAGCAAAAGCAAAAATAGATTTAACTAAAATAATTAAATATAATAATTAAAATAGATCTAATTAAAATCCTCAGGAAGAACACTACATCCTACTTAAAGTTACCATAGATAATGAAGTAATATCAACATAAACATATATGCACCAATTGTTATAGCATCCAAATTTCTAAAGGAGAAGTTAACAGAACTGCAAGGTGAATTAGACACCAAAACTATATTAGTGGGGATCTTAATCTTGTTCTCTCTGAATTAGATAAATTGAACCACAAAACAAATAAGAAGGAAATTAAGGAAGTAAATAGAATCCTAAATTATACAAAAAGGTAAATAAGAGTAAATGTATTTTTCTCAGGTCATGATGCAATAAAAAATTATATGTAATAAAAGGCCATGGGAAAATGAAAGAAAAAATTAAAAACTCCTAATTAAATACTAAATTGAAAATTCTTAAAATAAAAGGAGAAATTAAAAAAAAAACCTGAATGTAAGAAAACTATTGAATTAATAAACAGAACTCATAGTTGGTTTTATAAAAACAACAACAACAAAATAGAAAAAATAATAATACACTATGACCAAGTGGGATTTATACCAAAAATGTTGGTGCAATATTAGGAAAACTATTAGCATAACTGACTATTTATTATCTCAATAGATGTAGAAAGTGTCTGATAAAATGCAATATCCATTCCTATTAAAAACACTAGAGAATATAGAAATAAATGGCATTTTCCTAAAAATGATCAGTAGCATTTATTTAAAACCATCAGTAAACATCATATGTAATGGGGACAAACTAGAATCATTCCCAAAAAGATCAGGGGTCAAACAAGGTTATCCACTATCACCATTCCTATCCAATATGGTATTAGAAATGTTAGCTTTGGCAATAAGAGAAAAAAAAGAGATTAGAGGAATTAGAGTGGATAATGAAGAAATCAAATTATTACTCTTTGCAGATGATATACTTAGAGAACCCTAGAGAATCAACTAAAAAGCTACCAGAAACAATTCGCAACATTAGTAAAGTTGCAGAATATAAAATAAATCCACATAAATCACCAGGATTTGTATATATTACCAACAAAGTCCAACAGCAAGATATACAAAGAGATACATTTAAAATAACTGTCGACAATATAAAATATTTGGGAGTCAACCTGGCAAAACAAAGTCAGGAACTCCATAAATACAACTATAAAACACTTTCCACACAAATAAAATAAGATCTAATCATTTGAAAAAAATATAACATGCTCATGAATAAGCTTAATGTATATAAATTAGTCTACTTATTCAGTGCTATATCAAACTCCCAAGAAATTATTTTACAGATGTAGAAAAAATAATAACAAAGTTCATCTGGAAGAATAAAAGATCAAGAATTTCAAGGGAATTAATTTTAAAAAATTGCAAATGATGTTGGCCGACAGACCTAAAATTACAAATTACAAAGCAGTGGTCATCACAACTAGTTGGTACTGGCTAAGAAATAGAGGAATCAGTCATTGGAATAGATTAGGTTCACAGGACAAAATAGTTAATTATTATGGTAATCTAGTGTTCCACAAACTCAAAGACCACAGCTTTTAGTATAAAAACTCACAATTTGAAAAAACTGCTGGGAAAACTGGAAACAAGTATGACAGAAACTAGGCATTGCCCCACACCTAATATAGTATATGAAGATATGGTCAAAATGGGTTCATTATTTAGATATAAAAAGTGTTATCATAAGCAAAGTAAAGGAACAAAGGATAGTTTACCTCTCAAATCTGTAGAGAAGGAAGAAATTTTTCACCAAAGAAGAATTGAAGTTCATTATTGAACACAAAATAGATAATTTCAATTATATGAAATTAGAAATTTTTGTACAAACAAAATTAATGGAGATAAGATTAGAAGGGAAGCAATAAACTGGGAAAATATTTTTATATTCAAAGGGTTTTTTTTGACTATCAACTTATTAGCTTTTATTTATACATATACCTGCTTCACTTCTTTTTTTTTTATTATAATAACTTTTTATTAACAGAACCCATGCCAGGGTAATTTTTTTACATTATCCCTTGCACTCACTTCTGTTCCGATTTTTCCCTCCCACCCTCCACCCCCTCCCCTAGATGGCAAGCAGTCCTATATATGTTGAATATGTCGTAGGATATCCTAGATACAATGTATGTGTGCAGATCCAAACCCTTTTCTTGTTGCACAGGGAGAATTGGATTCAGAAGGTAAAAATAACCCAGTAAGAAAAAAAAAATGCAAACAGTTTACATTCATTTCCCAGTGGTTTTTTTTGGGTTTTCTTCTTCCATTTGATCAATTGAAACTGAATTGGGTCTCTTTGTCAAAAGAAATCCACCTAATTTACATCTTCTGTTCATTGGACATTTATAAGATCTCTTGGTTTCCTCTTTTAGCATCAGTTCATTAATTCTCAACCTCTTTTCATCCTGCTCATCCTGTCATTTTCTACAGAACAATAATATTCCTAAATTCCTTTACCAAATTTACCCAACCATTCTCAATTGTGGGCATCCATTCATTTTCAGTTTCTGCCCTCAAACAGGGCTGCCACAAACATTTTCATACGGTCCCTTTCCTTCTTTATATCTCCTTGGGGTATAAACCAGTGAAACATTGCTGGATCGGGTATGCAAGTTTGATAACTTTTGGGCATAATTAATTGCTCTCCCAGAATGGTTGGTTCCAACTCCACCAACAATGTATCAGTGTCCAGTTTTCCCATCCTCCAACAATCATCATTATTTTTCCTGTCATCTTAGCCAATCTAACAGGTGTGTGGGTTATCTAAAGTTGTCTTAATTTGCATTTTCTCTGATTAATAATGTTTGGAACACTCTTTCATGAGTGGTAATAATTTTCAATTTCATCATCGAAAATTGTCTTTCATATCCTTTGACCATTTGTCAATTGGAGAAACTTGGTTTCTTTTAAATTAAGTCATTCTCTATATATTTTGGAAATAGGGCCTTTATCAAACCTTTAACTGTGAAGATGTTTTCCAGTTTTTTTCCCCTTCTAATCTTGTTTGCATTAGTTTTGTTTGTACGAAGCTTTTAATTTGATGTAATCAAAATTTTCTATTTTTGATCAATAATGGTCTTAGTTGTCTTTGACCAAATTTTTCCTCCTCCACAAGTCTGAGAGAAAACTATCCTTTTCCTCAATTTATTTATAATCTCTTCTTTATGTCTAAATCATGGACCCATTTGATCTTATCTTGGTATACAGTGTTAAGTGTGGTATGCCCAATTCTCCTCTCATTTCCAGTTATCCCAGGTTTTTTAAATAATTTTTATCCCAAAGTTAGGATCTTTCGGTTTGGAAACACTAGTTGCTAAGTTGACTATTCTTCTTTAAACAATTTCCTGATCAACTAATCTTTTCTTAGCCAATACCAAATGGTTTTGGTGACTGCTGCTTTATAATTGTTTTGATCCATACAGGCCCATTATTTATTTTTTTTTTCATTAATTCTTTTGATTCTCAACCCTTTTATTATTATTAAATTTTATTTTATTTTTTCTAATATTAAATTTTTTCTTATCGATTAGTACCTAAATAAATGATTAGGGGTACTTCATCTTTATTATATTTGCACGACCTATCAGGGCACTTGATATTTTTTCAATTATTTAATCGACTTTATTTGTGGAAAGTTTTGTAATTTTCTCTAAATTCCGACTTTCCTTTGGTAATGACCCAAATATTTTATCTGTTGACATTATTCTGAATGATTTCTCTTTTATCTCTTGCTTTATTTTGTTGGGATGTATAAAATCTGAGTTTTTGGGGTTTATTTTATAACCCTTTCTAACTTTGGATTATTTCTAATAGCTTTTTTATAGAATCTCAGGTTCTCCAAGTATACCATCATATCATCTGCAAATAGTGATAGTTTATTTCCTCATTCTATTCTTTCCCTTTAACTCCTCACTCTTTCATACTGGCTTTCAATCAAATTAAAAATGTGATGATAGTGGGCAACCTTTTTCCTCCAGAATCTTATTGGGAATGGTTTGGTTTGTCTCCATTACATTGATGCTTACTGATGGTTTTAAATAGATGCTGCTGATTATTTTAAGGAAAAGTCCATTTATTCCATATAAGTGTTTTATTAGGAATGGATGTTGGATTTTATCAAATCTTTCTCCTATTGAGATATCATATTTTTTTTAGTTTGGTTATTATATAGTCAGTTATCTAATAGTTTTCCTAATTTTGAACCAACCCCATTCCTGGTATAAATCCTACTTGGTCATAATATATTATCCTGAATAATTTTCTTAATCTTTTTAATTTTTTTGATTTTAGCATCATATTCTTTGGAGATTGGTCTTAAATTTTTTTCTTTGTTTCATCTACCTGGTTTGGTATCAGTACCATGTCTGTGTCATAAAAGGAGTTTGGTAGGACTCCTTAATTCCCTATTTTCAAATAGTTTATATAGCATTGGGTTAATTTTCTTTAAATGTTTGGAGAATTCCTTAAATCCATCTGGTGCTGGGGATTTTTTTCTTAGGGAGTTATTAATAAACTTTTCTTTTCTTTTTCTAAGATGGACTTTTGGATATTTACTTCTTCCTCTGTTAATCTGGGCAAGCTATATTTTTTGAAGGTATTCTTCCATTTCATTTTAAGTTGTTGAATTTATTGCCATAAAGTTGGGCAAAGTAATTCCCAATTTACCAATTTCCTCTTTTTAGTGGCAGTTCTCCTTTTCATTTTAAGACTAACAATTTGATTTTCCTCTTTCTTTTTTTTAATCAATTTTTAAGGTTTGTCTATTTTTTGGTTTTCATAGAACCAACTCTTTTTTATTAATTAATTCAATAATTTTTTTACTTTCAATTTATTGATCTCTCCTTTTATTTTTAAATTTTAAGTTTATTTTGACTGGGGTTTTTAATTTGTTCCTTTTCTAGCATTTTTAGTTGCAAGCCCAATTCGTTGACCTTCTCTTTCTCTATTTTATGCAAGTAGGCCTCTAGAGATATGAAATTTCCCCTTATTATAGCTTTGGCTGCATCCCACACATTTTGGTATGATGTCTCATTATTGTTGTTATCTTAGGTGAAGTTATTAATTATGTCTATGATTTGCTGTTTCACCCAATCATTCTTTAGTATGAGATTATTTAATTTCCAATTATTTTTTGGTCTACTTTCCCTTGGCTTTTTGTTGAGTGTAATTTTTATTGCATCGTGGTCTGAATAGGATGCATTTACTATTTCTGCCTTACCATTTGGTTTGAGGTTTTTTGTCCTAATATATGGTCTATTTTTTTATGGTTCCATGAACTGCTGAAAGAAATTACTCCTTTTGTCTCCATTTGTTTTCTCCGAAATCTATCATATCTAACTTTTTCTAGTATTCTATTTACCTCTTTGACTTCTTTCTTATTTATTTTGTAGTTTGATTTATCATTCGGGAAATTGCAAGGTTGAATCTACCACTATTATAGTTTTGCTGTCTATTTTTCTTGACTCTTTAATTTCTCTTTTTAAATTTAGATGCTAACCACTTGGTGATATATTTTAATATTGATGTTGCTTCTTTCTTGCTCCCTTTAGCAAGATATAGTGCCCTCCTTATCTCAATTAGATCAATTTTTTGTTTTTGCTTGATCTGAGATCAGGATGGCTACCCCTGCGCTTACCTGAAACATAGTGATTTTGCTGAACCTTTTCCTTTACTCTGCTTATATCTCCTGCTTGGTGTGTTTCCTAAACAACATATTGTGGATTTTTTTAAAATCCATTCTGCTAACTTCCTCTTTTGGGGGTTTACCTTTCACATTTGGTTAAAATTACCAATTTTATTACCCATCTTTTAACCTTTTTTTTTCCTTCTTTTCCCCCTTACCTCCTTGGTATTAAATTTGGGGCACCACTCACTTCTCACACCCTTTTTTTTATCCCTCCTCCCACCTTGGGTTCCTCCCCTATCCTCCTTTCCCTCACAGTTTATTTCCCTCTTGCTTATTCCTTCCTTTTCCTTTTCCCTTCTCACTTTCAATGGATGGGAGAATTTCCCATAAATTGAATATTCAAAATTTTTTCTCTTAAAACAAGTGGATAAAATCCCACTATATTTCCCCCTCCTTTTTTCTACATATAATGGTTTCCTTGCCTCTTAGTGAGATGGTACCCCCCACTTTCCCTTTTTTGGGTACAATGTCCTTTCCCCTCTAACTGAATAAGGTTCATGTTATTTTTTTCACCGGAAATATGTTAAGATTTCTTTTATCTTTTTAGCTTTCTCTTGGGTTCATAGTTGTAGATCAAACTTCTTGTTAAATTTTTTTTCAACAAAAAATAGAAATTTTTTTTGTTGAAGAATCTTCTTCCCTGGAAAAAAGATTATTCTGGCTTAGGGTTATTTTTGGTTGCATTCAGTTCCTAGCCTTTCAGAATATCATATTCCAGGTCTTTCATCTTTTTAATGTGGATGCCTAGATCTTGGATGATCCTTATTTGGCTCCTCTTTATTTGAATTGGTTTCTAGCCTCTTGGGTATTTTTCCTTTTGTTTGAGGGTTCTGGCTTTGGCCACTATATTTCTTGGTGTTTTGATTTTGGATCCCCGTAGGTGTTCGATGAATCCTTTCAATTCATTTACCCTCTATTTCTATGACCTGGGCATTCTCTTTGATAATTTCCTGGAAAAAATTGTCCAGGCTCTTTTTTCATCGTTTTTTCTGGGGTAATAATTCTCAGTTGTCTCTCCTAGACCTTTTTTCCGGTTTGTTGTATTCCCAACAAGGTTGGGAATTCCCAAGTATTTCACATTTTTCTCCATTGTTTGATTTTTTTGGTTTTGTTGACGTTCTTCTTTCTCCTAAATCAAACCAATTCCATTTCTCGATTTGATTTTCAATGATATTTTCTTTTTTTATTTTTTCAATACAATTTTTTTATGGAATTTTCCATTTTGAATTTTATTCTTTAAGTATTTTTGTTTAGTTCCTAATCCTATTTTCAAATTTGATCTCTTTATCCCTCTGTCTTTAAGGGTGGCTACCTCAATTTTCTTTTGGCCTCCCTCCTTTTCCCATTTTCTTCAAGCTCTCTTATGGAGCCCCTTTAATTCTTCTATAAAGTTCTAGTGTGGGGAACAGATGATTCTCCTTTATTCACCTGGCATAGTCTGCTTTGTCCCTCAGGGTTTAGAGTCTGCTCTCTGCCGTATAAAAGCTGTAAATCTTTAAGGTCCTTTTCAATTTTTTGTCTTTTGAGGAAGAATCGAGACAAACTGCAAAGAAAAAAGAAAAAAAAAATGGAATCTGCAGGGGCAGCAGGTGGTTTGCGGACTGTCTGCGCCTGTGTCTGAACTCTGAGTGTGCTAAAGGCTGTGGGGCAGGGGTGGCCCAGGTCCCAAAACTCCAGCTGTTTGGGTTGTATTTTTTCACCCAGTGTTTTAGCTTTCTGCTGGAACTGACTTGCTGCCAGGTAAATTCAATCCTGTGAAAGCTCTCCCCACAGAGATGGTGTTCCACCCCAAGCCCCTCAGGTTGCTCGGCAGGCCCTGCTGGCTCCCACTGCCGCTGCCCTCAGCCTGTGCCCAATCTAAAATTGTCCCACCCTCAAGCAAAAACAGACTTTTCCTGTCGAATCTCAAGGATGTCTTCTCTTGGTAACTATTTGTGGATTTTTTTCCAGTCAGGCATTAATTCAAAGGCTTGTAATGAGATGGATTCTGAGAGAAAATGCAGAGCTTACACAGCTGTGTGCCTCCTTGCCGCCATCTTGCCCCAAAGTCCAAAGGTTCTGATAAAGACCTAATTTCTAAAAGATATAGAGAATTGACTCAAATTTATAAGAATGTAAGCCATTCTGTAATTGATCAGTGATCAAAGGATATGAATAGGCAATACAGATAAAAAAACTGAAACCATTTCTAGTCATATGAAAAGGTATTCTATCACTATTGATTAGAGAAATGCAAATTGCTGCAACTGAGATACCCACTACTCACCTCTTAGATTGGCTAAGATGTCACAGAAAGATAATGACAAATGTTGGAGGTGATGTGGCAAAAATTGGGGCACTAATACATTGTTGGTGGAGTTGTGAACTGATCCAACCATTCTAGGGAGCAATTTGGAACTATGCCCAAAGAACCAAAAAACTGTATATACCATTTGATCCAGCACTATTTCTACTGGCATTATATCCCAAAGACATCTTAAAGAAGGGAAAGAGACTTACATGTGACAAAAATGTTTGTGACAGCCCTTTTTGTAGTAGCAAGAAACTGAAAAGTGAGTGGATACCCATCAGTTAGAGAATGGCTGAATAAATTATCATAGATGAATGTTATGAAACATTATTATTCTATAAAAAATGATCATCAATGTAGTGTTCTCATCTTTTCTAAAATATAATGATTCTCTGGGAGCAGGTTTCTTGGAGAGGTTTTCTGGAGGCAGCCTTAGTTTCAGTTCAAAGTAATAATCACCTCAACTGCAGCCAGGGATTAAAGTACAGTTTTTTATTGTCTCTTCCAAAATAGCCTGATTAGTTTTCTTAGAGGCCTATCTCCTTCCTTGGTTCCACAAGTTCTTGCTGCTTGTCTTTTAGCTCTTCCAGCTTCTGCCTCTAGTTCAACTCAGACTCCTGACTTCTCAATCTCCTCCACTGACTTTTCACTTCTCAGTCTCTTCAAGATAACTCCTGACTGAAGCTCTAATTGCTTCTTATATATGATCTCATAAAGGTGGGAACCCAAAGGTTGACTCCTCTTCTGAGAGAGTGGGATTGTGGGAGGTGTGAATCTCATACTGAATCCTGAAATCTCCCAAACTTGTGAACTAATGTGTGAGCTAATGTGTAAATTCTCTTAAAGGTGGGAGCTCTAATGTGTGAACAGATTACCTAAGCATTATTTCTATCAATTCCAGTGACTTAACAACTTATTTCAAGCTCTGGCTCATAACACATCAAGATGATTTCAATGGCTCGAGAGACTTACATGAGCTGATGCTAAGTGAAATGAGCAGAATCAGGAGATCATTGTGCATGGCAACAACAAGATTATATGATGATCATTTCTGATGAATGTGGCTCTTTTCAATAATGAGATGATTCAGGCCAGTTCCAGTGATCTTGTGATAAAGAGAACTATGTACACCTAGAGAGAGGATTGTGGGAACTGAGTGTGCAGCACAACATAGCATTTTCATTCTTTTTGTTGTTGTTGTTTGCATTTTATTTTCTTTCTCATTTTTTCCTCTTTGATTTGATTTTTTCTTGTGCAGCAATGTAATTGTATAAATATGTTTATGTATATTGGATTTAATATATATTTTTACCATGTTTCACATGCCATCTAGGGGAGGAGGTGGAGAGAAGGAGGGGAAGATTTGGAGCACAAAGTTTTGCTAGATGAATGTTTATGGCAGTCCTCTTTGTAGTGGCTAGAAACTAGAAACTGAGTGGATGCCCATCAGTTGGAGAATGGCTGAATAAGTTGTGGTATATGAATATTATGGAATATTATTGTTCTGTAAGAAATGACCAACAGGTTGATTTCAGAAAGGCCTGGAGAGACTTACACGAACTGATGCTGAGTGAAATGAGCAGGACCAGGACATCATTATATACTTCAACAACAATACTATATGATGACCAATTCTGATGGACCTGGCCATCCTCAGCAATGAGAGCAACCAAATCATTTCCAATGGAGCAGTAATGAACTGAACCAGCTACGCCCAGGGAAAGAACTTTGGGAGATGACTAAAAACCATTACATTGAATTCCCAATCCCTATATTTTTGCCCACCTGCATTTTTGATTTCCTTCACAAGTTAATTGTACAATATTTCAGAGTCTGATTCTTTTTGTACAGCAAAATAACAGTTTAGTCATGTATGCTTATTATGTATCTAATTTATATTTTAATATATTTAACATCTACTGGTCATCCTGCCATCTGGGGGAGGGGGTGGGGAGTAAGAGGTGAAAAATTGGAACAAGAGGTTTGGCAATTGTTAATGCTGTAAAGTTACCCATACATATAACTTGTAAATAAAAGGCTATTAAATAAAATAAATAAATAAATAAACAAAGTTTTGCTAGAGTCAATGTTGAAAAATTATCCATCCATATGTTTTGAAAATAAAAAGCTTTAATAAAAAAAGATGTGCTTTCCTTCCTTATCTCTTTTAATTAAACCTATTTTTATTTTTGCTTTATCTTAGCTCAGAATTGGCATCCTCTTTTTTTTTTACTGCAACTGAAGCATAATAATTTCTGTTTCAGTCCTTAAGCTTTATTTTGTATGTTTCTCTCTGTGTCTAATGTGTTTCTTGCAAACAACATATTTTATGATTTTTTAAAAATTTAAATATTTCATTTTCAAAATATATGCATGGATAATTTTCAAAATTCACCTTCGCAAAACGTTGTGTTCCAATTTTTCTCCTCCCTTCTTTCCATCCACTCCCCTAGATGACAGGTAATCCAATATATCTTAAACATGTGCAGTTCTTCTATATATATTTCCACAATTATTATGCTTCACAAGAAAAATCAGATCAAAAAGAAAGAAATGAGAAAGAAAACAAAATGCAAGCAAACAATAACAAAAGAAGTGAAAATTCTGTGTTATCCATAGTCAATTCCCAGAGGCCTTTCACTGGGTGTAGATGGCTCTCTTCATCACAAAACCATTGGAACATGTAGAGGGCTGAAACTCTAAAAAGAAGTGTGCTTGCATCAGACAAGAGAGCTCTTAAGGCTAATTACCTATTTAATGTAATGTAATGACTCTATTAGCATATATTTAGATGATGGCTCTCTTCATGATTGGTGCCTGCTGAATGGGTGGTATTGAGGTAATCATAGAAAGGATTGGAGGACTGGGGAAGAGAAGTCAGAGGCACTTGGTGACAGGATGAGGAGAAGAGAGGCTGGAGATTCTGGACTCCAGAATCCAGGATATATCTTTGGCAAGCCAAGTGGCAGCTTTCCTACCTTCTTCACTTTTTCTCCTAAAGACCAAGGACTTTGATTTGTCCTGACTCTGGCTGATCCTGAGCCCCTCCAGGGAGCTAGTCCCTGGACATTATATTTGGTGCCCAATGTGGACCAAGAAGGGTAATTTCAGTGAAAAAGTCCCTGTATCCAGGAAATAGGGTGAGTATTAAAATAGACAAACAGGGATATTACTTTGTCAAGGGCTAAACTAGTAACTTTCATTTTCTAGCTGAAATGAGGCAGATATTAGGAAAAGATTCTTCCCCATTCCCACTCCCACCCCAAGGGAGCTCTATAGAAAGCATACTTAGACTCATAAAGAGGCAGATGTGTCACCTTGGTTCTTCAATGAAGAATAGAGGCAGATAATTGGAATCTAGTAGGAGATCAACTATGTGAATGTTACAATGATGATGGTCTTGATTTAATTTCTAAGGAAACATTCTATATATACAACATAATACAATTGGCTTTAAAGTATTCTGCAAGTACTAGAAAAAAGAAAAATTCTAAGGAGAACAGCCAGAAAAAGAAGCATGAAAAAAAAAAAAAAAAAAAAAGAGGAGGAGAAGGGAAAAGGTAATGAAAACATCACTGAAAAGCATGGAGAGTTAAGTGAACTTAAAAGACCTGGTGATTCTGACTCTCACAACTCAGCTTCAACTCCGCCTATATCCAAGCAGGCTATTGATCCTCCCCATCAACTTCACCTTCCTGGATGGAAGGAAGAGGAGGAATGGGAGGGGAAATGATATCACTAGTACCTCCCCCCCAGCAATCACCCTCTCCTATGACTCCATTACAAAAGACACTACTTAAAGCCAAAGAGAAAGGGCAGAATACAGCTGATTTGAGAATAGAAATGTATCCTGTGATTGAACAGCTTAACTCTTCAGGTCAAAAAAGGAGAAGATACACTCCATTTGATCTAGAAATAATCAAAGACCCGAAAAAGGTTTAAACTATTTATGGAGCTACATCATCTTATGTTAAGATGTTATTACACAATTGGGCTTATGAAATTTTAACCCCTAGTAATTGGAAATCTAAAGCAAGTACATGCTTAAAACCTGGACAAAACTTGTTGTGGCTTTCTGAATATTATGAACTCTGTAGGATACAAGCCGAATGAAATAGGCAAACTGGAGTTAATACACCAATCACCTGTTGACCAACTAAAAGGTGTAGGTTCTTATGCAGACATGTCAACACAGATTAATTACCCCATAGCAGCATATGAGTAAATTGCTTCTGCTGCTATCAAAGCATGGGGCTTCCTTCCAAGAAAGCAAGACAGAGGAAAAGCCTTCACGAAAATAGAGCAAGGTTTAAATGAACTCTTTGCTGATTTTGTGGGGTGTCTGCAGACAGCTGTCATATGAACCGTTGGTGAAAATGCAGCAACAGAAATTATGATAAGACAACTGGCTAAAGAAAATGCTAATGAGGTTTGTAGAAGAATTATACTGGGACTCATACAGATGTTCCTTTAGAGAAGATCATAAGAAGCTATGCCACAGTGGGCAAAAATGCCTTTTATACCCAGGCTATGATGCAGACTTTCCAGGATCCGAGCATGGGAAAACAGGGTCCCTTTTGGCAAGGGACTTCCAGAGAGACTTGTCAATGCTTTCAGTGTGGTAAAGTAGGGCATGTGAAAGCTCAATGTTGGCATAAAGACAGAATGAGATCACAGGATGGGAGAACAATACCCAAAATCCCATGTCCAAAATTCAGCAGAGGCTTCCATTGGGCATCAGAATGTAGATTGATTCAGGGAAACAGATTAAGGGGCCCAGCTCCAGGGCCCAAAGCAAAAACGTACTTGGGGCATGATGGCAGCTGATGCTACACCCAAAGGGTCTTTAGAAGTTCTGTACTCAGACGTCACCAACCAGCAAAGAAGCAATCTGATGGGAGAAAAGGGTTAGAATTGGGGAGAATAGAGTTGTGTACAGCTGGAACTACTGAGAAATCCCCTGAAGAGGTGAAATCTGTTCTTCTCCAGCCTATAGATCCCTTGTCTATAGGGAGAGTAGGCCTAACCATTTCACCTCCTGAGAGTACTTACAAAACTATTTATCCATACACTGATGTGGGAAACTGGGGAATGTGCATATAATATCCCAGTCACTAATACAGGTAGACAATGTGTGACATATCACCCAGGAGAAGTAGTAGCATCAAGTTTACTGATAAAAAGACTCCTTCCTAACAGTCAATCTGGTGATAGTTGTCCAGATTCTAATTTCCAGCAACAGAATACAGGAATATTCTGGACAGCAGTTGTGACAGTTAAATGTCCTATGCTCACTATCTATATAAATGGCATACCATTAGAAGGTTTGTGGACACAGGCACAGATCTTACAATCATTAGAGGTGCCAACTGGCCTAGTCACTGGCCAATGATTAAGGCAGACACCACTATGTCTGGCGTAGGAGGATCAATAGCAGCTGAAATGTAGTGCTACCCCTTTGAGATGGATATTTGAAGGTGAAACAGTTTTTATTCCTTTTATAGTTGAAAAAATCCTCATCAATGTGTGGGGAAGACACATTTTACAACAGTTAGAATTACAAATGAGTACTTCAGTTTTTTAGGCAGGGCTGCTGTTGAAGGCCTGCCAACACTGTCTCCTGTCCCTATTCAATGGAAAATGGATTTACCAGTGTGGGTAGAACAGTGGCCCTTAGGTAGCGATAAAATTCAGGTCTTATTAGATATCGTACAGGAGCAACTTGACCAAGGACACTTGTAACCTTCTCTAAGTCCTTTGAATTCCCCTGTATTTGTTGTAAGAAAGAAATCTGGAAAATGGAGGATGCTGACTGACTTAAAAAAGTAAATGAATAGATGGAAACTATGGAAACTCTTTAGCCTGGACTTCCAGCTCCTACTCAGTTGCCTAGAGAATGGCCTCTTTGAGTTATAGACATTAAGGATTGGAGGATATGAAAAGATTTGCCTTTTCAATGCCCAGAGTTAAGCTACCTGAGCCTTATAAAAGATTTGGATGGACAATTTTGCCATAGGGAATGAAAAATAGCCTTACTATGCATCAAATATGTGTTGCTGCTGTTCTTACTCCAGTAAGACCTGACAGGATATATATTTTTTATACCAATGCACAAATTAATGTATGCTGTGAAACCATCCCAGAGTGGCAAATTTTATTGGCCACAGCTCCAAAGGTATAAGAAAGAGGGAGGGACTCTAAAGGGGGAGGACTGCTTGAGGCAAGTAGCGATCATAAGGAAAATGAAGCAATATCAATACAAAACATATATGCACCAAGTAGTAAAACATCTACATTCTTAAAAGAGAAGTTAAGAGAGCTGCAAGAAAAAATGGACAGCAAAATTATACTAGTGGGGGACCTCAGTCTTGCTCAGTCAGAAGTAGATAAATCAAAATACAAAATAAATAAGAAAGAAGTTAAGGAGGTAAATAGAATTTTAGAAAATAGCAATAATAAATGGATATGCACCAAGTGGTATAGCATCTAACTTCCTAAAGGAGAAAGTAAGAGAGCTGCAAGAAGAAATAGACAGAAAACTATAATAGTGAGAGACCTCAAACTTACTCTTTCAGAACTAGATAAATCAAATCACAAAATAAATAAAAAAGAAGTTAAGGAGGTAAATAGAATACTAGAAAAGTTAGATATGATAGATCTTTGGAGAAAATTGAATGACAGTAGAAAGGAGTACACTTTCTTTTCAGCAGTTCATGGAACTTATACAAAAATTGATCATCTACTAGGACAAAAAGACTTCAAAATCAAATGCAGAAAGGCAGAAATAATAAATGCATTTTTTTAGAACATGATGTAATAAAAATTACATTCAATAGGAAGCCAGGGGAAAATGGAACAAAAACTAATTGGAAACTAAATAATCTCATCCTAAAGAATGAATGAGTGAAACAGCAAATCATAGAAACAATTAATACTTTCATTCAAGGTTATGACAATAATGAGCTAACATACCCAATTTGTGGGATTCAGCCAAAGTGGTAATAAAGAGAAAGTTTATATCTCTAGATGCTTATATTTGCATAAAATAAAGAGAAAATCAATGAATTGGGCTTACAAGTAAAAAAGCTAGAAGAACAAATTAAAAAACCCCAATCAAATACCAAACTTGAATTTCTAAAAAATAAAAGGAAAGATTAATAAAATTGAAAAAAATGAATAAATAAAATTAAGAGTTGGTTTTATGAAAAAAAAATCAACAAAATAGACAAACCTCTAGTTAATTTGATTAGAAAAAGGAAAGAGGGAAATCAAATTGTTAGTCTCAAAAATGAAAAGACAAAACCTTCCACCAATGAAGAGGAAATTATAGCTATAATGAAAAGTTTTTTTGCCCAACATTAGGCCAATAAATTTGATAACGTAAGTGAAATGGAAGAGTACATACAAAAAATATAGATTGCCCAGATTAACAGAAGAGGAAATAAATTACTTAAATAGTCCCATTTTAGAAAAAGAAATAGAACAAGCTATTAATCAACTCCCTAAGAAAAAATCTCCAGGGCCAGATGGATGTACATGTGAATTCTACCAAACATTTAAAGAACATTTAACTCCAATACTATACAAAGTATTTGAAAAAATAGGGGAAAAAGGATTTCTACCAAACTCCTTTTATGACACAGATATTTTCATCCTACAGAAAACAGAAAAAAAATTATAGAACAATTTCCCTCATGGATATTGATGCAACAGTCTTAAATAAAATATTAGAAAAGCGATTACAGAAATTCATACTCAGGATAATACACTTATGAACAAGTAGGATTTATATCAGGAATGCAAGGCTGCTTCAATATTAGGAAAACTATTAGCATAGTTGAGTATATCAATAACCAAACTAACAAAAAGAATATGATTATCTCAATTAGATGCAGAAAAAGTATTTGATAAAATCCAACACCCATTTTTATTAAAAACACTAGAGAGTATGGGAATAAATGAACTTTTCCTTAAAATAGGAGCATCTATTTAAAACCATCAGCAAGCATTATATGTAATGGGGATAAACTGGAACCATTCCCAATAGGATCAGAGGTGAAACAAGGTTGCCCACTATCACCATCACTATTCAATATTGTATTAGAAATGCTAGCTTTGACAATAAGAGAAGAAAAAGAGATTAAAGGAATTAGAATAGGTAATGAGGAAACCAAATTATCACTTTTTGCAGATGATATGATGATGTACTTAGAGAGCTCTACAGAATCAACTAAAAAATTATTAGACATAATCCACAACTTTAGCAAAGTTGCAGGATAAAAAATAAACCCACATAAATCATCAACATTTGTATACATCACTAGCAAAATTCAACAGCAAAAGATCCAAAAAGAAATTCCATTTAAAATAACTGTTGATAGTATAAAATATTTGGGAATTTATCTGCCAAAGGAAAGTCAGGAACTATATGAGCAAAACTACAAAACACTTGCCACAAAAATGAAGTCAGATCTAACCAATTGGAAAAATATCAAGTGTTCTTGTATAAATCGAGCAAATATAATAAAGATGACAATACTAACTAAACTAATCTATTTTTAGTGCTATACCAAACTCCTAAGAAACTATTTTACTGACCTAGAAAAAATAACAACAAAATTTATCTGGAAGAACAATATGTCAACAATTACAAGGAAATTAATGAAAAAATAGGCAAATGAAGGTGGTCTAGCTGTACCAGATCTAAAACTATTTTATAAAGCAGAAACCTATTTGGTACTGGCTAAGAAATAGAATAGTCGCTCATTGGAATAGTTTAGGTTCACAGGACAAAATAGTCAATAACTATAGCAATCTCGTGTTTGACAACCCCAAAGACCCCAACTTTTGTGATAAGAACTCATTATTTGACAAAAAACTGCTGGGAAAATTGGAAACTAGTATGGCGGATACTAACACTGTGTGCCAAGATAAGGTCAAAATAGGTTCATGATTTAGACATAAAGAATGATATTATAAACAAATTAGAAGTTCATAGGATAGTTTACCTCTCAGATCTGTGGAGGAAGGAATTTGTGACCAAAAAAGAACTGGAGATCATTATTGATCACAAAATAGATAATTTTGATATTAAATTAAAATGTTCTTATACAAACAAAACCAATACAGACAAGATTAGAAGGACAGCAATAAATTTGGGAAAAATTTTATATTGGTTCTGATAAAGGCTTCATTTCTAAAATACACATTTGACTCAAGTTCATAAGAATTCAAGCCATTGTCCAATTTATAAATGGTCAAAGAATATGAACAGACAATTTTTAGGTGAAGAAATTGAAGCCATTTCTAGTCATATGGAAAGGTGCTGTAAATCACTATTGATCAGAGATATGCAAATTAAGACAACTCTCATACACTATAACATACCTCTCAGATTGGCTAAGATGGCAGGAACAGATAATGACAAATGTTGGAGGGGTACTGGGAAAACTGGGACACTAATACATTGTTGGTGGAACTGTGAACTGATCCACCCATTCTGGAGAGCAATTTGGGACTATGCTCGAAAAAACTGTGCATCAAACTGTGCATATCCTTTGATCCTGCAATGTTTCTACTGGGGTTATATCTCAAGGAAATCTTAAAGGAGGATAAGGGACCCACATGTGCAAAAATATTTGTGGCAGCATTTTTTGTAGTGGCAAAAAACTGGAAATTGAATGGATGTCCATCAGCTGGAGAATGGATGAATAAATTATGGTATATAAATGTTATGGAATCTTATTGTTCTGTAAGAAATGATGAGCCAGCTGATTTCAGAAAAAAACTAGAATGATTTGTATGAACTGATGCTAAGTGAAATGAGCAGAATCAGGAGATAATTTTTCACAGCAACAAGAAGATTATATGATGATCAATTCTAATGGATGTGGCTCCCTTCAGCAATGAGATGATTCAAACCAGTTCCAATTGTTCAGTGATGAAGAGATTTATCTATACCTAGAGAGAGGACTGTGGGAACTGAGTGTGGTTCACAACATAGCATTTTTCACTATTTTTGTTGTTTGTTTGCATTTTATTTTGCTTCATCTTTTTTTCCTTGAATAGGAATGATAATTGTAGAAATAGGTATGCATATATTGTATTTAACATATATTTCTACCATGTTTAATATATATTGGACTACTTGCCCTCTAGGGGAGGGCGGGGGAAGGCAGGGAAAATTGGAACACACTGTTTTGCAAGGGCTAATGTTGAAGAATTATCCATACACATGTTTTGAAAAAAAAATTATTTTTTAAAAAAAGGAAAGAAAAACATATGAAATGTTTTCTGACTAAGTTTGTTTCTGTATTGTCCAGCCTTCCTCCTTATGGTGACTCTTACATTGGCTTAACTTTTTCCAGATAGTGTTATGTTGAATTTCAGCATCTTTTTTCACTTCACAGATTTATTTATTGATAATTTCTTATAATTTATTAGTTAACATTTACTTAATTGTTAGGTATGTTCTATCTTTACTTCTTTGATTTTGACTTTTGTCATAATCAGATAATCACATAACTGTACAAGGCTAATTTTACTAAGTTTACAACATAAATAACTAGTTGTTTTCTATGAATTAAAATAGTCATTTATCTCCTTTTTGTGATGCTATTCAATACTCATTTCATTTAGTGCTTTTTAACTCTTGTCTAGAATAAATTATTTATTATACAGTAAATAGAAATGAGGCTTACTGGCTTCTTTCATTCTTACACTGGAACCATGTTTTCTACCATATTTCACCAAGAGAGGGCAAATAAAGCATGGCTAAATACACAAGCACTACAGATCACTAAATCTAATTATTCCATTGTGCAAAAATGCATATTTGATGAACTACCAGAGTGTTGCAAAGGGAAGGAGAGGGGAGAAAAATATTAGCCTCGGATGCATTGTGATTACTAGGGGATGTGTATCATGCATTTCCCCAGTGATTTTTCAAAGCTGAGGTTATATATCTTTTTATACAACCAAAAAATTAGGTTCAATAGTATTTACATTAATAGTATTACAAGTGATTAAAAACTAAAGTAGTCATCAGGAGTTATTTATACTGCATGTTGGATGAAATTTACATTCTATATGGGTTATGGAAGAGAAATATTATCTTGCAATACCTATTTTTAGTCTAATCAATCCTCATCCATCAAGTATTAAAACCATTGACAATCCTTGTTACTCTACCAGATATTTCTTATGAATTCCTGGGAAGAAGCATGTTTTATGTAACAGTTAAGAAAATTATGCTAATCTTTCCATTGCAGCCTCTAACCTATTAAATGCAACAACAAATACACAACATTATAGATTTTCATGTAGAAAATCCACAGTATGGTTACTGGGGATTTAGATTGATGTTCTCTTACTTGAGATGTTCTCTTACACAAAAATGAAACTTATTTGCCTGACTACATCAAATGCAATGGCAATTACAAAAAAGATTGAATTACTATTATTTAGAATATTCATTTCTTTAAAATGGCATAATTTCTGTTTACTTTTCCAGTTTATTTAGATTACATGACTCCAAACATAAATTAATCTCAACTGATCTTGTGTTTTGTAGCAACTTTTAAAGACAAACATTCAATGATCAGCTGGATGAAAAATGTGTCTGCACAATCTGATGATAATTATGTAATTTTTATTTGTAAAGATCTTCAAAGTTTATAAAACTTTTTACACTATCTCAATCTATTCTTGTAACTATGAAAAAAGTTTTTGTTTTTGTTGTAGTCATGTTGAGGAAAAGGAAGGATCTAGAAAGAATAAATACCTACTTAAGATGAATGGGATGATGAAAATTTATAATGAGAAAAATGAATTGTTCCATTGTTATTTTGATTCGTTTTTTTTTCTTTCTGAGAATAATCTTTGCACTGCAAAGCAGAAAAGTAAAAGGACAAAACAGAAAAAGAACTTAAGTTATGAGTGAGTGAGGCGATAGCCAGATAAGTATTCCCATTTTATAAATGAGAAAATAGATATAAGAGAAGGTAAGCAACTCTTTAACATCACACAATTAGGGAATGGTGGAACAAGAACTCAACCTCTGACTCTATGACCCAATTTTTTTTTTTCTATTCCTTCCTCCTTCCTTCTATTCATCCTTTCCTTATTTTTTCTTCTCTCTCTCTCTCTCTCTCTCTCTCTCTCTCTCTCTTTCTTCTTTTCTTTCTTTCTTTTGTCATTCAAGATAGCATAATACTGGACTATTCCAAGGATTTATTCTTCTCTACTTTTCTTGCTACTGACCTGTGACTTAAAGATTCACAAAACATGAATCATAAGAGAACAAAAAAGAATTTAAAATATCAAATGATTAAATATTAATTTCAAAATTAGAGTATAAAGTTGTTCATAGTAGAGATTAGCACCATTTTTTGACTTTCTATTTACATTTCCTACATCATGGCATGGCTATAAGAGTCAATTGCTCACTACAATTTCTCAGGATAACATTCTTTGACCAAACTCATTTCAGTATTTTATGAATTTTACTTTTTTGTTTCCTGAATCTATTGCTCTACATACAGATTTTCTACGCTTCCTAAATCACATTTTTTTTTTTTTTGCCATCTTATTGTGTCCTAGACTTGATCTCACTATCTTTTTATAATTCTTTCTTTTTCAATTCCATAGCCTAAGGCAAAGGGATGCACTATCCAAACCTTCTAAAGAAGTTTATTCCCAAGAGAAAAGAGTGGCCAGTAATATTATAACTAAGGTCAGTGGTCATCAGGAGTGCTCGTAAAAGAAAACTACCCAGGTACATTTGTTTATACCTGAGTATTCTAAACTAGTCTCAATCCCTTTCTTGTTTTGTTGTGGTTTAGTTGTTTACAGTTGTATTTGACTTTTCATGACGCTTTTTGGGATTTCTTCGTAATGATACTAACATGGTTCGCCATTTCCTTTTCTAATTCATTTTACATGTGAGGAAGCTGAAGCAAACAGGATCAAGTGAGTTGTCACACAGCTAGTTAGAAAGATGAGTCTTTCTGACTCCAAGTGCAGAAGTCTATCAATTTTACCAGAAAATTGCACCAATCACCTTGGCATATGTGATTTGTTCTGGCTCTAAAGCTCATACTAAAACATACTGCTCTTATTTTGCCCTTCATCCTAAGCAAAAACAAAAGTATAAAATATCTATTGTACCAAAACTTATCCTAACAATCTGAGATCATAAAAAATCACTGTTTTACGTAGGGCTCAGTCTCAGCTAATCAGGAAACCTCTTGACCTCTAGTAGGCTTTTTTGATATTCACTTATATTCCTATATAATTAGTTACATTCTAATAGAATGTCTCCTTTTCCTCTGCTCAAATAGATTAGGGGATTTTTAAAAAAAGGATCTCTCCCTCCTGTCTCTGTTTCTGTCTCTGTCTCTGTCTCTCTCTTTCTATCATCATCATGATATTTGTAAAGGTAAGAAAAGAATACCTTATTACTTCAAGAGATCCAGAGATCTTGGATAAAATAGAAAGAAGTCTCTAGGAACTTAGAAAAGGATACCATCAGCTAAGGTCCTTTATCAACCAAATACCAGGTATCTTTTGGACAGTGCTGAGACAAAATGAACTATAAAATGCCAAATTATCAGTCCTACAAATAATTTCACTTACTGATGTAGTTTTAAATTCAACCTTTAAGTAGATTTGATGGTAGTGATAAGTTATTAACTCATTCTTCTAAATATAAACTGAATATCTTTTATATTTCATATTTCTTTTGTATGTAGAAATTAATTGCTTGTCTCATACCTGATTTATCTTATATCTTTTTCTTGAGAAACTCTCAACATTAACTATAAGCAAAATAACCCCCTGGGTTGGGAGACTTAAAGAACGAAAAAGTATGGAACAGAAAATCTAGCTCCTCTCATGGGAAGTCAACACATACAGGACAGTACCTGGTACAAACAGAAGATATAAGTATACAATGGGGAATAGGGATAGAACCAAAGTCCCCTTGTGCTCAAAAGCAAGTCCTCAAAGTTAAAAGCATAATAGTAGTCTTCTCCTATCTCTTATGGAGGATTTTACAAAGACAAAACTGAGTTATGACTATATCTTTAATTAGAATTTTTTTTTAACCTAGGGAAACACTGTAAACTCATAAAACTACTCCTGGGGCAAGTACTAAGGATATCCTTAGTTTGGGGAAAAGGGTGTGATAGAAAATAAGAGAAAAATAGCATCAAAGATGATAGGAGATAGGATAATAGAAAGATAGGAAAGACAGAAACTTGAGAACACCATATTGATGGCCAACCTATCCCCCCAAGACCCTGAGGAATAAAACCATATGACAGCTTCCTATTTAAACTAATTATTCCTAATGACTAAGAACTAAGGTCAGTATTTTCTTCATATTTGGTATGACGAAGTGATAACTCTCACAGGGGACAGAGAGATACTTTTTTTGTATAAGGGGCAGAAAGAGAGCTTGAAGCCTTTAAAGCAGAGAGACACAAAAACCTTTAAACTATCATGATAGAGAACTGGAAGGGAGTTTTGTTTTCATGTAGCTTAATTTTTTTGATTTCATAAAGAAGAAAAGCTAAGATCTAGGAAGTTAAAATTTCTTGTCTCAGGTCATAATGGAGGTCTCATTCAGGTTGGTACTAGATTTGAGAGCAAGCCAAGGCAAAGTTAAAGAAAGTCAACATTTGAGTAACTCAAAGATTTTCAGATAGAAAAGATTTGATAGACCACATTGTTCCAAATTGCTATTTTTTTTTTTTAACAAAGAAAGAAACAGAATGGGAGCAGGGAATAAAATCTAGGTTTTTGTTTGCTTTCCCCCCTACCCGAGTTCTCATATAGTGCTCTTTTAGGTACATAGTTGAAATTTACTTTCCTTGGGAGAAAAAATAAACATTAGATCTTCCATAAAGCTAAGCACTAATCCTATTTGATCAAGGAGACATACATTGTTTCCCAAGCCCATTCACACCCAGTTACAGTAATTGCAAATGTTTAAGCTGATTGGAGCATCAAAATGTTGAGGGAAAGAAAAGTTCTGGGCATGCAGGAAGAAAATGCTTTTTTAGGAGGGTGTGGTTCATAAAAGAGCCTAAACAGCCCTATTTCTCCTTTTCTTTTCCTGCTTGAATTGTTTTCATGCTCCTTTCTCAGGTATATCATATTGAAAGGCCTGGGAAAGGATTTTCCATTTCCTGGGATAGCCTAGTCTTTTTAGTAGTCTCAAAGCCCCTGAAGTACCTCTACTTTTACTTCACAGGAAAGCTAATGATACCTTTGTTGTGAGAGAACATGATATGATAGAAAGAGCAGTAGCTCTGGAGAAAAAAGACCTGGGTCAAAATCCTATCTCCAATTCTTACCATCCTGGAAGCATATGAAAAGTCCCTTAATTTCTAGAGTCTCCATTTTCTTATATGTACGATGAGGGAAGTTAGTATAAATAGTCACTGATGTTGCTTCTAGTTCTAAGTCTATGGGTCTATTGTGATCATTCTTCTAGGCTCCACATGCATTCACAATTGTAGTTATGCTCAAAGAGTGCACTAAATACACAAAGCCCTTAATATCTTAGGTACTAACTTTTTCTCATGTAACTTTATTTGTAAAACTATTATGTCAAAAGCCTTTGCTACTGTGCTTCTTAATTAAGTTAGGTAGCAAATGCAGCTAGCTCATAGAAACCAAACCAAACAAAAAGCATTTGCCAAAAAGGCCTAAGAAGAATAAATGCAATGTGGGGCATAATGTTTCAAATATATATGCAATGTTTTTATGGCACAAGTAGCTATGTCATCTTATGCTTCTGGTATTACAAACCCTTGATATCCCTTTCTCACATTATGCAGCTCTCTTCTCACTTCAGCATTTCTTTTACATGGGTTGCTCAACTGAGATCCCAGGTCTATTCTTTTCCAAAGTTCAACTTTTGGTTGCCAGAATTAGTATTCCCTTGAATTCATAATTGACTCTCTTCTTTGCTGCCAGGGATTATGACTCTTGAAACTGCTTCCTGCAAAAAGTATGTCTCTTTCTAAAAAGTGAATGCTTCTGATTTTTCAATCTGTACAAATGATGAACTCAGAAATTGCTGAATGATGGGTTTTCAGCAGGGTGAGAAGCTATCCTTCTAAATGTAATATCCAGTGGGGTAGGGAATAAAAGAGGACTCTCATACTCTTTCTCTTCTTCCCTCTAATATAGGCATAGGAAACATATTTTACAAAGCTTCTTTCAGAAAGGAACTCACTCTACAGAGAGCAGATATAAGTATTAAAAGAACTCTAGAGGCAAGATCAAATTTCAGCCAATTTAAAGTTCTTCCATTTCAATCAAGGAACTTTTCTACACTTTCCAAAGGGATCATTAGATGTGCTCAAGTTTTTACAGTCAGTTTTAACACTCCATCAATATATTAATTGTCTCTTGTTTCATCCATTGTCACTATTATTTGCCCTTTGTTTTTGGTAAATACATTTACTAAGGGAAGGGTGTGAGGGAAATCATAAATACATTTATCAAAGTTCACCTACCTCCTTCCCTTATTCTATTATCTTAAGATTCCTTTGCTTAATAACTTGAATTCCAGATTCACAATTTTTTGAGAAACAACAAAAGTTGAGAACTTCTATAAGGAAAAAGGCTAGGGATCAGGGAGATAAAAGCATACTCACATAGTTTCCAGGAGGGACCATGACACTGATCTCTTTCTAATAAAAGGTCATTTTTCTTCATTGCAAGATTAAGGATGGGAAAATGGAAAAACAGCTTCCCATTCCATAGCTAGTATTTGAGCTACCTCCTCTCCCCATGAAGAGAAACTTGCTGTGATTTTGCACTAGAATCAATTCTTCATACTTCTGGGGACAAGCTTGCTGGGCAAGGGCTCTGGGTCTTTTAGCTGTATCTAGTTCTCTCTCCTTACTCCTGGGCTATACCAAAACTTGAACCTGCTTTATCATGAAACATCATAGCTGATTCCCCAGGTTGAACTTGTTCTGACTCACTTCTCATATCCAATTAATACTTCAGATCTGAACCAGCTCTACTTCTGTACCAGAACAAGGTTCTAAACCCTTACTAGGCCATAACCAACCCTGCCTTGTTCCTTGGAATAAAGAACTTTTTTTCAGAGCCAAAAGCCTTTTCTTTAAATGTCTTTATTTAAATTTTTTTTAAATGTCTTTATTTAAATTTTCTTTAAATGTCCCATCATTGGGATAAATTGGAACAAATTCCCAACCCTTTTGCAATTGTCTCCTGGGACAAAGTCCTATATGCCTCATCTTCCTAGCTGCAATTCTAACAAATAAATCAATTTAAAATCATTTTTCTTTAGAATTATTGGCAATTTCAATAATATTTCTATTAACCTCTTCTCACAAGATCCTCTGAGTTAATTACTGAATGGGTCCCAGAATTTAGATGACTGGGACAAGTCTTTGGCTAACAAAGATTCTAACACTGCTCACTTTTCTACATAAAATTCCCTAGTAAAACAAAGGAAAATATCCCAGGTTGAAGCTATGGAAACAGAGGTGCGAATATTTCAGAATAAGCTTATTCATATGTTTAAAAACCCAATGACAAAGATAATTTTCTTTTAAGCAAATGGTAACATTGATCACTTTCTTTTTTCAGTCTTAATCTGTGAGTTTGGGTTTCAGCAGGTGAATTTTTGCTTCAAGCCAATTATAACTCTCAAAACAAAGGAAATGTAATTACCTTTTTATTGACGCATTAAAAGGAAATAAATAGTATAATCAGCAGCTATATTCTTTTCAGCAAAGGTGTTACTGTTATCAGTGCAATGATTAGCTAGGGCCAATATAAAGAAGTGGTGATAGACACCGGTAGGGAGGAGGGCTACTCTGGCAGTAAGGAGGGGAATTGTGATTAAAACATAAAAGGAAAAAAAAAGGAGTTCTTCTAATACAAATTGATAGAAGGGCAGCACACTTGATTGAAACACATTGGGGGGTAAAATGCTTCTTTTTCAAATTTTACATATCATTGCATTTCACCTTCAGTTACAATATTTTGAACCACAGCAATACTGCTGCCCAAGGCTGCTTACATTACCATGGATCTCACTGCAGCACAGTTACAGTCTTAATTAACATTTCTGAAACTCCTGAAAATCATTTCATCTCTGCCTATTGAAAGTGGTTTCACAGTAATGTGAAGGATCTCAAGTGTGTAGGTGGGGAGGGGGAGCCGTGGGAGGTTCTTCTGCTGGGAGGTGGTACAGAAAAACAATGAAAGACAGTAAGACACACATAAAAGTAACTTTAGGAAAGCTCATGAGTATGCTGGGTGACAGTTTCACAGAACAAGAGGAAAACTTCTAGATAATGCTCTGTTAAAAGGTCTGGAGAGAAGAGCCAAGGACAGGTCAAAAGGTTGGGATAAAATCACAGTATTTTTTGAAAAGATAATTTGTCTCCTGGGAATTTTATGGAAGGAAGGAATGAGAGCCCTCCTGGATTTTGCCTTTCTGTGAAATATATTTCTACTAAGAAAGTTGAGCCTCAAACATTAGAAATATTTTGATGTTCTTTTAAATCAAGAAAGCAGGAACACAAGAGAGAGCAGAGATTGATGGTATAGGGAGCTAATAATATTCATATTTTATTTCTTTAATTTCTTATCTTAAATCTCTCAACGTCTTTGATTCAGGTTTCTTACTTGAAAGAAATGTTTATTCCTATATTAAATCCTTGATTTTGCAGGATCCTATGACCTTGAGATCAGAACAAAAGGGGACCCTCAAGTTGGTGCTAATAGAAGTAATATGGTACTATATCTGTACAGCATTTCCTTGATGTCATGACTATATAGAAGGAGTAGTTAGGAAGAGAAAGTGATGTATGCAGGGATGGTAGGACCAGTATGGAACAGCAGACCAGTGGATAACAATAGTCAAAAGCAACATCTAGTAAATGCTCTGTTAAGTAATAGAACCTGACAAATCTCCATATGGGTTGTCTGAAAGCAATTGTCCAAACTATTATTTAGATAATGGTTGCATAGAATCCTGGGACAATCTTCTACTTGATGAATTCTTTCCTCTTTTCTTTCCCCTATTCTTTTAGGTAGGAAAATAAATTTTAAGGAGCAATCTGAAGATTTGTTAATGCTTATTGATGCACCCCCAAACTGTACCACAAAACCTCTTACAAAATAACTTGTATTTATATGTAGATATTTGTTGTTACAAATGTTGCAAGGTTGCTTTCCCTCAACAATCTTATGAGGTGAGTGATACATATATTGATTCCATTTCACAACTGAAGAAAATGAAGGTCAAAGAGGTTAAAGATTTAGTCATGTCCATAACAGTTAGCAAATGTGTGAAGTGAGATTTGAGTTCTGATCTCAGCATTAAATCTAGATCTCTTTCTAAAGTCTGTGCTTCAGGGGTGGGGTGGAAATAGAAGGGACAGAGACACATATAATGGCTTTTCTAATGCGCCTGTCATTAGCTGGGGAGGCTTTCATACTGCCAATAAGATCCCTTAAAACATCTCAGTTAACCAAAAATAATGGTAGAAAGAGAATTAGCAGAACTGTTCTCTCCCCTCACCCCCAAGTCTATTGGATTTAAAAATAAATATAAATATTATGCCACATAACAATACATACAATATCCCAGCCTAAAAGTCTAAATACCATAACAACTGAATGCTTAAAGCAAGTACAAATTTGTCACAATTTTCACCTACAGCAAGCCTGATTGTTGGGTTGTTTCTATTTTTTGATATTCTAAATACAAACATCTTTATGAATTTTTACCTTATTATTCTAAAATCTGTGATGATAGATTCATATTATAAATGATTCTATTGAGTAAAAAGGGAAGTAACTAGGGGACATATTTATGATACATTATTAAGGAAGTCAGGTAATTTCCCACTAATGTATCTAATCTTATATCTTATTATGCTAATCATAATATGAACTACATGATGATGATAATATAGACAATTAAGTTGTTGAAATTGGATAGTGCCACTATTTTATATTACATAAATATATTTCAGTCAATGATTTCTATTAGAGGGTATATAAACTTATTAATATGAATACTATCAAAGTAAAACCCAATAGTAATAATTCTATCTTATGGAACATATGAAGTTGTTATTACTCTTTTTAACCTAGCCTTTGACTATTTCAGTGTAAGAAACTCTGGGAGAGCTCTACTAATGCACCTACTCTGCAACCTTTGATCTTAGAATTACTTAGATCACTGAGAGGTTTAGTGGCTTACCAAAACCACAGCCAATATATTCTAAAGACAGGGTTCTAACCCACATCTTCCTGATTCCAAGGTTAGCTCTCTATGTGTTGTACCATGCTATAGTATGCATGTCAATATTAATTATGGATAAGTTTTACAAACTTTATTTTGCAAAGAAAATTCCTGAACTTTCTTTATAGAAGACCTAATTTGAAGTAGATAATGAAATAACTAGCTAACAGGACATTCTGATAAATATATAGGTGTTTTGATGGATAAGCCATATCAATTTGTCTTTTCTCATTTTTGGAGAAGAACCTAACTATCTTTCTTGATTATTCAATAATTTAATAGCATCTTTACAATATTATTTACTATGAATTTCACAAAGCAAATATTGTAAATTTTGAGTTTCTCCTCAGAGAACATCAAAAGACAACTGAAGTAAAAATGAGTATGTAGATTTTAATATTAGATCCAGCCAAGATTAGAGCACAGGGAGATGAAACTGGAACAACAAAGATGAAATAGAAGAGATATGCTTGCCTTTTATAAATATCTTTCCTTTTTGGCAGTAATAGTAAGGTCATCTCATTTGGATTTATCCATATAAAAACCCAATATATTAAGGAAATAGTAGGGTTTTTTCTCTATTTCTCTCTTTCTTTCTCCCTCTCTCTCTTCTTTCTTCCTCTCTTTCTTTCTTTTTCTTCCTCCCTCCCTCCCTGCCTTTCTTCCTTCCTCCCTTCCTGCTTCCTTTCCTTCCTCCCTCTCTTTCTTCTTTCCTTCCTTCCTTCCTGTTTCCTTTCCTCCCTCCTTTCCTTCCTTCCTGCTTCCTTTCCTCCCCCTTCCTTCCTTTCTTCCTGCTTCCTTTCCTCCCTCTTTCCCTCCCTCCCTCCCTTTCTTCTTCCTTCCTTCCTTCTATCTCTCCTTCTCTCCCTTCTTCCCTCCCTCCCTCCTTTCTCTCTCTGTCTCTCTGCCTCTCTGTCTTTCTTCCTCCTCCCTCCCACTTCTCCCTTTGTCTTTTTTCTCTTCTTTTTTTTCTTCTTTCTTGCCCCCCCCCATTAAATAAATAAAATTCTTTTCTAAGTGTAATGCTCAGTGCCTTCAACTGATCCTCATATGGCCAGGTATTGTGAACTTGTACAATTTTGGCCACCTCTCTCTAGATAATACCCATCTTTTAAAATCTTTTCACAAAATGGGGCATTCAACACTGAACACAATTTTTCAGATGTGATCTAAAAGGAACCTTTAATGACACAATAGCTCCAGGATGCCATTGATTGAGAAAGAAATCATTAAAGTTGCCAGGATTTGATCAAATATACATATAACTTGCTAAAGTTTACACGGTTTTAGAGATAAATGAGATCAAGTCTTATAATTTCTAAAAAAGGGACAAGTTCTAAAAGAATGAAAAATTAACCTAGACCATTTTGTTTTGTTTTAATGACTGTGAAGACATGAGTAATATGCATATTTTCTTATCTTTGTAAAAAAAAAAAAAAAACCTTTACGTGGATCTTTTATAAAATAGACATGGTGCAGTGAATGTAAAGCCAGCCTTCGAAGTTACAAGGAGACATGGGTTTAAATTCCATCTCCAAAATATAATGGATGTATGACCATAGACAAGTTACTAAATGATCCATATACTCTCAAAAAGTATAAAACATAGAAAAAATTCCAACCTGCATTGATAGAAGCCTTGTTTTCATCTGTGAGTTTCCTATGCCGTTGAAATCACAGGGCCAATGTCTATCCTAATACATCACTCTGGAAAGGGTCTATGTTTGCACAGAACACATTCTTAATAAAAAAAATAAAAAATGAATAGGCATTTTTGGTATATTATTTTTTAAATGGCATTCTTTATCTTTAAAGTTGTTATATAATGTGTAATACCTCTTGGAATTTATTGTTTATTATATATAAGACCATGACCAATAAAATAAAAATGACTTTGGGAATTGATGTGGGCAAAATATCATATGGGGATAACAGTTAACCAATTTGTTTGCTAGATAGGTTTCTTGAAGGAAATGTTAAAGAAAACATGTTTTCTTACTGGAGTAGTGGTAATCCAATTATTCCTGCTCGAAAGGGTTATAACAATGATTGAGAGTACAACCCTACTGTCATTATTTTATGAATGAAGAAACTGAGTCACTCTTAAATGATTTGTCTGATGTCACTTTGGCAGCAAGTGGAGGAGCCAGGACTCAAACTCAGGACACCCACCTCCATATCCAGTGTTTTCTTCCTTACCATATGCTGCTTCTATGCCACTGTTTCTTACTATTGAATCTTCACTTCATGGGGTTGCAGCTGAACTCAGATTCAAAATGCCAGATGGTGATAAAGCACAAATTGCCGATTATACTCAGAAATACTGTGGGCTCTACAATAGAATTAAAGAGAAACTACCAAAGATGCTCTTGGTATGGGGATCTTCAATTTTCAAAGGCCCTTCTTTCTCCAGTCCTTTTAAATATATTAAATCACAAGACACTTCAGGATATCTAGGTGTATTACTATAAGCCAAAACATCAATTATCTTTCTATAAAAAGATCCCTTTTATGGGAAAAATCATAACCTTTCCTCAGATTCTGATTTTTCTCTTGAACTCAGTCATATGAGAATCATTCACATGAAAGAATTGACTTAAATCTATCATTCATCCATCCATCTATCTATCATCTATCTATTTATCCATCTATTTATCTCGCTTTCCTTAAAACTTATTGAAATGTAATTCATGGTAGAGAACTTGACACCTGCTTTTCTATAGGAGATAAACAGGAAGCATTTGTTATTAATTCATTTCAATTTTTCTACATTATTCCATAGGGCAATTTCTTGATTTAGTTATCAAGGGGGCAGCTAGGTGGTATAGTGAATACAATTTTAGGGTGAGGAAGATTTATCTTACTGATTTCAAATCTAGTCTCAGATAATAGCTGTGTGATCCAGGGTAATTTAGTTACCTTTGTTTGCCTCAGTTTCCTGAGCTGTAAAACGAATTGGAGAAAGAAATGGCAAACTACTCCAGTACTCTTTCAAGAAAACACCAAATAAGGTCAAGAAGAGTAGGATGTAACTGAATAACAACAATTTTTTTTTTTTGACAAGGCTTAAAGCTGTCTTGGTTTGATCCCAGAACTTTGCTCTAGTGATCACAGCTCTGGGCCAATAATTCAACATCCATTGATAATGTAGTTTTGACAAAGATAATTGATTCTTACCTTGAGTCTATACTTACCTCAATTGCATTTAATCAATTTTAGGACAGTGCCCTTATCCAAGCTACTTTATCACTATCAAATAAAGAGGAGCACTGGGAAGAATGAGAACAGAATATTCCAAGACATTATTGGAAAGAAAGTATCAATAAGATTTGCCAGATTTCTCAAAATTAAAAAAAAAAAGTTTACTATAGGAATCAGTACTGCTGAATGCATTTATTTATTATTTGAAAACTTATTTGACAATCCAGAACAAATTCTGAATATTGCTGTGCCTACATTTCCTCTTTATTCAGATTTATTAAAAAGGTAGGTTTTAGGATACTGGGCTTTCTTGGAATCTTCTTGCTTTAATTGAAGATACATGGCCTCTGTCATAACAACAATATCTTGAGCTTGAATGCAATCAACACAATCTAATTGATAAATAAGGGCATCTGGAGGACATCACCATCTATCAGGAACCTTTCTTGAAGTGGACTCTGTGTGGAATGCCTCCATCACAATAGCAAACTTTTAATAAGCTTAGCCCTGTCTTTTTAATTGCTTGCTCGATGTTTACAGTCATGGGTTTTTGAATAGGGTTATTTTTATTTTTAATATGTTATAAGAAATCTAAAAGATTTTTGTATAGATATACCTTATATGGCTATATGGATACATTATATCTTGTTTAAAAGATTCTATAAAATGAATTTTTTGTTCTATACAGTTAAATGCTTACTTTAAAAAATAAAACAATTGGGATATTGAGATATGATATTTACTACATTATTAAGTGAAATAAGAGATGGTAAAAGTGTATTCTATTTTTAAATATCTTTTGTGAAAGACTGCTTGTTTCTTACAATACCTTCCCTGAGAATACATTCAATTCATGCAGAGATAAAGATTTTGCATAAATGATTGAGTAAGGAACTAAGTTGGTAGCTGTCCATGTTTTCTCTTCATCTTTTATTTGGATCAAAAAGGTTATAGATTTCCCCCCACTCTTTTGTTATCTTACCCCCTTTAGATATTTCTAAATCTGTCCATCAATGCTCTCACAATTATGTATACTCATAGATATGCACATACACACACACTCATCTATAATATATAATATAATATATTTAATATAATATAATATAAAATATATGATATAGTAAATAATAAAATATAACATAAGATAAGATATATGTGCAAATTTATATGCACATATATACACACATACATGTAAACAAACATATGAATGTCTGTATCTATATCTCTTTTTTACTTATCATTTATCTAAAATATGACCTCAGATACTGACTAACTGAATAACTCTGGGCAAGATATTTAGCTTCTAATTGTCTCACTTTCTTCAAATGTAAAATGGAAATAATAAAGACATTTACCTTACAAGGTTGTTGCAAGAATTAAATGAGGTAATATTTGTAAATGAGATTGTATTATACTCCTATACATGCATACATATATGTATATATATATGTATATATATATATATACATATATATATATACATACACACACACACACGCACATATAAACTTTATTGTGGAAGTGATATAGTTCTCTCTCTCTCACATACACACACACACACACACACACACACACACTCACACACATATTGACAAAAGAAATGAAAATGTCATTAAAGAGAACCATAGCAGGAAAAATAGCCAGACCTATCTACTATGATCACATGCAAACACACAAATGTCCTAAATATAATAATGTATATTGTATATATGCATATGTCCACATTTGTAGCTATATATGTACATATTATACACATGCATGTGCATATATATCTACAGAGGAAATAAAAATAATGCTAATGAGAACTAAAATGGGAAAAGCAGACAGATCAAATCATTCGTCTGTGTGTGTTTATGTGTGTGAGTCTATATTTTTGTTTTTATACTTTAATGCCCTTGGGATGATTTTGCTTAGTTGGATATTGTGTTAAGCTTTCTTTAGATTGGATTTATCTTCCACTATTTCTTGCCATTTTATGAAAGGATAGTACTTATAATCATCCATAACCTTTCTTTATAAGATTTTATAGATCAGTTTATATTGTAGCCCAGTGTTGCTTTTGGCACCCATTTATCTCTGGTTGGCAAATAAGTCAAAGATCTGCTGATTAAGGTGCTTTGGGGAAATCTTCCTGGTCTCCTTTCTGTGGCAATTAAGTCATACTGGTTTATCTTCTGGTTGAATTTATTACAGTATGTGTTGATGTCATTTCTATTGTCCATTTCACATTTTTATTTTTAATGCTTATTTAAATAAACCGGAATTGTCTTTTAAATTATTTTCATTTTCCTCTTATTTTCAATATTTTTCTCTCATTCATAAATAAACAATAAATTGTAATATTAACTAATGAATCTATGAGTTGACTATGGACAGACTCTCCTAGACTAAGAAATAAGGGTCATATTCCCATAAGTCTTTCCTTGTTTCTTAAGTGTCCAACTTCATTCTTTGTGAATCTATATGATACCTTTTATATTTCAGGGCCATTTTTAGATGAAAGTATTCATAATATGGAAGTTTGGAGCTTTTTAATAATTAATGTCTTTAGCCTTTTTCATTTCTTTCTACTGAGTGATTCCTTTGGACTTCAGAATTATACCTCCTTTACTGCTGTGTCATGTTGGAACTTCCCTTATGCCTGAATGCTCAAAGAAAAGTTTCCTCTTTGTTGTTTTCACTTGTTTTAGTCATGTTTGAATCTTCATGAACCTATTTGAGGTTTTTTTGGCAAAGACACTGAAGCGATTTGTATTTCTTTCTCCAGCTAATTTTACAAATAAAGAAACTGAGGCAAATAGGGTTAAATGACTTACACAGGGTGACACAGCTGGTAAGTATGTGAGGCCAGATTTGAGCTTTGGAAGATGAGTCTTCCTTACTTCATGATTGGTACACTATCTCCTGCACTACCCAGTTGTCCAAAGTTCTAGTAGTTCCTCCAGAACACTCATTTTGAAGAGGGAAGCTCAAGTACAATGTACAGATAACTGGGCCTGAAGTCAGAAGGATTAAATAGGACCTTAGATATTAATTACTGAGTAACTCTGAGGAAATCACTTAATTCCTATTTTGTGTACCTTCCTTCCCTCCCTCCCTTCCTTCCTCCCTCTCTCCCTCCATCCCTCCTTCTCTCTCTCCCTTCCTCCTTTTCTTTCTTCCTTCCTTCCTCCCTCCCTCTCTCCCTCCCTCCCTTTCTACCTTCCTTCCTTCCTTCCTTCCTTCCTTCCTTCCTTCCTTCCTTCCTTCCTTCCTTCCCTCCCTCCCTATTCCCTTCCTTCCTTCCTTCCTTTAATTTTTTCTCTTCTTCATTTTTCTTCATCTTTACCTTTTCCTGCCTTTGCATTAAAATCACCAAGTATCAGTGTGTATGCCAATTTGATTCTGCAATATTGGTGTATTTTAATTATTTTCATGGAGGTCTTTTTTGCAAATATATATATATATATATTTTAGAATTACAAAATATAATGAAATATTTCATGAAATACTTCTAGCTTGTAGGATTTCTAACAATGTCTTACTTTGTATTTCCAGGAAGTTACCTGTGATCTATGTTTCCATTTAACAGGACGTACTTTCTTACTTTTGGTTTTATTTCTAGTAAGGATATCAAAACTGATATGATTCTTCTCTTCCAGGAATATGTATATCTCTTCCAGCAACATGTCACTGGACAAGGATCTTCCATTTACAGTACTAGCAGTAAAATTGAGGTTTTCCAATGGTCTAAATATTGAGTGTTATTATGATTACCTTTTGTTCCCTTGTCACTGCAGAAGCAGAAGACTTTCCAATATGAAGGACATTTACAGTTTTTCTTTTTCTTTCTTCTTCTCCTCTTCTTCCTCCTCCTCCTCCTCTTCTCCTCCTCCTCCTCCTCCTCCTCCTCCTCCTCATCTCATATAATAATGCAGACTAATGAAAAAAGTCTATTGAATTTTCCACTTTTCCAATGTTTCTGTTTTTTAAATGGAGAAACAGAATGCTATTGAAATAAATGATACATCCCAGAGCAATATATCAATATATTCACTATAGGTCTTCAGCAAACTTCTGGGTTCTCTAGCTTTTATTTACTACATCCTGGTGTACTAACACTCAAGCTCAACCCCACACAAGGCAGGTAGAAGTGTGAACATGAGGGCCATTGAATGAATGAATTTTCTCAATATACTACAATTACAAAAATGTGCTGAAGAACTGGAGAGAGATTCATCACTAAAGAATCCTTGAAGGAATGCCTGCAAAGTACACCTGTGTCTCATTACCTGAAGTGATATTTTCCACACTGGAAGAAGGGCAAAAGAGCCTTATGAGATTCTGCTAATCGAATCAAAAGGGATATGAAAAGTACAGCTACAGAGTGGGAAAAAAAACTCAAAATCCTCCCATGCAGAATAAAACAAGAGAACAAAGACACAGGCCCAGTTATGAACACAGCAGTGTCAGTCTTGCAAACAATTGCATTTTGTTAACAAGCCACATGTGCACACTTACTGAACTGATGAGCAATTGTGATTGTACATAATACAATGATGCAGATGAGTCTCTCTTCCTTGCCTCCCAAGACAGATTTGAGCATCCATCCCCTTTTTGTCTGTCATTTTATTGTTTCTTTGTTTAAAAAAAGCTAATAATAAGTTAATTAAAAAGTTAATAAAAAGCTAATAATTTAAAAAAATATTTTAGTTATAATGTTTACTAGAAAATTTACTGGGATTTGATACATTTTACTTTTGCATTCCCTAATGTTTTACATATTATTAAAGATAAATTCCCTAATTGATTCAGCCATCTGGAAAATGATTTGGAACAATGCAAGAAAGTGACTGAACTATTCATCCCTTTTGACTCAACAATTGCACTATTGGGCATATAGCTCAAGGAGGACAAAGGCAGGAATAAAAAGTTCCAATATATACTAACATATTGAGAGCAGTACTTATAGTGGTCGTAAACATAGCAAACTGAATGTCCATTGATTGTGAACTAGTTATAAACTGTCATTAGAATTCACTAGAATATAATTACATAGTAAGAAATTACAGATATAAGATGTTCTGACAAATTTAAGAAGATTTGCATGTACTGATGCAGTGTAAAATAAACATGTATTAATATATCTATCTATCTATCTATATATATATACCTATATATACATACAGAAAGAGAGGGGAGAGAGCATTAAATATTAAAGTTCTCAAGTGAATTTGTGATCTTATTGAATATGATATTTCCTTTATTGATACACATGACGACCCACCTAGACTACTTAGGGATGCATGCCTCTTCTATGTGACTCTTATATATATATATCTCATAATTTCATGATAAGGGTCTATTTGGTGTCGTGAAGGATTTCCTTACTTTCTCCTTATAGCATGATAATAATAATTGAAAATACAGGCTGTCCAATTGTTACTTTTTTTCCTCTTGACACATATACCATTTTCTTTTCAACTGGTACATTTCCCCAATAAACTCCTTTACTCTTAGTCTTCAAATATCCTTTTTGTGTTCTATGTTGCAATGCTCTCATAGGTACTCTCCTTTCTCCTATTTCCCCATATATGAACTATGTAATATGCTAATTAAATATATTCACCACTGAAAGGAAGAAGATCCAGCACAAACTAAACTAAAAAGGCACTTTGTATGGCTAGGAAGGTCCTCCATTCATTCCTTTTGTCAGATGACATTGTTATAGCTGTGTCAAATTCTGGAAATTTACAGATGCTCCTAGATAAGATCCATGAATAATCTAAAGAATGTGGTTTAACTACTCACATGGGAAAATTAACAATAACAAGGACAATAACAAATAATGAAGAATGTCAATTGTCCAGCCTGTGGCATGATGTTAGATAACTGAAATAATACATTATTATCTATAACTTGGATAGATATTTAAGTGAAATGGGCCTAGAATTAAGAGAACAAATGTATTGCTTATTGTAAATAACAGAAGTTCTTTAACAAAACGATATCCAAAGGATCAACTTTTGAAATACCAAAATTCTACCAATGTTGTTATAGCTGCTGGTTATAGGATATAAGTTGAGAAATGTAGAAATAAGTTGAGTAATGTAGAAAGAACATAGACATGCAGTGAGTTTGAGAAAGCATTAACTTATAATAAAGAACATGTGAAGAATAACCAGTTTTAAAGGTCATGTGTCAAAAGTGAGGGATACTTGATGAATTACCCCGTGTAATCTTCTGGCATCCTTATAATGCCAAAAGAAATCAAGGAAAATCCCCTAACACATTGGATGGGCAATTTATGGTTATCTAATGGGAAATCATGGATAAAAATCAAAGAGAAAGGAGAGGCATATATCCTTGCAGCATTAAAAAAAAAAACTATATTGGTAAAATTGTAAATCCATTTGAGTATTTTGGTGTAATTTAACTTTTAAAAAGTTTAGAAAATTTTGGTGTCACAAGTGTGAGGTAGTACCATTCATTCATGTTCCCTGGCTTATTTCTATGCCATTCTTCACTGTTTAAATATAATTTTTCCATGATAGCTTTGTTCTAATATGGGACAATAGGAGGACTACTCAATTTATATTTGGAATGCAGGTTTGAGTTCCTCTCTACTATTGTTGTGCGATTTCAGACAAATCATTGAATCACTCCTATCTTCAGTTTCCTCTATGAAATGTAGATCCAAAATAACTTTGGGACTTGTACCACTTACCTTAAGAAGTGTTGGGAGGATCAAAGGAGATAATTTATGCAAAGTGATTTGTAACAAAAAAGCACTATATAAATGTCAGCTATTGTTATTATGATCATTTCCCTTAAACTAGGCTTGGAAAGTTACATTCTAATTATTCAGTTTATTCATTATCATATTGTCAGAAAGAAAAAAAGTGTCAGGAGAGACAGAATGCATTCATTGACTCACATCCCAGTTCAATGCACAGCATTAAAATCATAGTTTCTTCAGCTGATGAAAAGAAAGGTGTCTAGATAACTTTGTTCCATTTTACTGCAGTAGCTTCTTAGGCTTGGGAACTTAAATATATAGATATCTTAATTTGTTTTGGGGAAGCAAAGGAAAAGGGAGATACATTTAAAGACTAAAGTAGGAAATAGCTTTTTTTTTTTTCAGTTTTTAAGTAAGATGAAATTTATTTTCTTTTTTAAATTAGAAATTCACTTTTATAAAGAATATAAGAATTATCAACAAACACAAACATTTATTCCTTTGAGCAACTAATTTTATTTTATTTTAAATAGTATTTTATTTTTCAAAATATACGTAAAGATAGTTTTCAACATTTGTTTTTTGTAAAACTTTGTGTTCTAAATCCTTTCCCTTCCTTCCTTACCTTCCTTCCCACCAAGACAAAAAGGAATCTGATATAGGCTGAATATGTGTAAATAAACATATTTCCATATTTTTTATATACACAAACATTTTAGTATATGTAATCATGAACTTCTGTTGGGAAAGCTTTTTAAGAGTAAGTATTATATTTAACCCAAGATTAATAAAATTGTCCTATCAATTTCTCATCTATATGAAAATGCTTTTTTATTTTGTTTTTATAATGGTATTTTTTCATTTTTTTCATCTTTATCTACCCACCCATTAGAAGCTTAGTCTAGTAAAGTTTAAAAAAGAGTCAATATATTGACAATTTCTGAAAATCTACATTTGATTTTGTACTTTTGATTCAATACTTTTCTACCAAGAGGTAGTTAGTATGTAAGACTTCTGAAGTCTTGATTGGTAACTGTGGAGCTAAAGTCATTCTTTCCTTAAAGTTTTTATAGGATACAACAACAAGAACAAGAACATAGGGATACATTGGAAGACAAAATTCCACAGTAAAACACATCATTCACTTTTTTCTAACTTGGGTTAAATTACCTCTCAACTTTAGGGGACCAGTGATTTCCTTCACCTCATACTTACTATAGAGACCTCTTTTCAGACTGTTCACATAAAAGTATAAACAATTCCTTACACCTTTAAGTGATATAGAGAGGAAGGAATTTGTACTTTAATTAGGGGTACTGAAGCCTTATGATAAAAGGATTGTTCCCACTGTAACTTCAGGCATCAGCCAATAGTGGAAAGGATTTTGGAAGGCTATTCAGTAGTTGCTGAAGTTGGACATTTGTGTCTCTTCCAAGTTAACTAAGTTCATATTTACAACGGACTCTACAATATAATCAAAGTGGAATAATTTGGTTGCCTTTTTTTATCCTACCATCACCCACACATATATGCCTTTGGTTACCAACCCCATGGATCATATGGCATAACTGATTGTTGGTGTCTCTACCTTCCTTTAAAATCTAAGTGCAGCCCTACTTCTTCTAAGAAATCTTCCTTTAGCTTTCAAGGTTAGAATACTTTTTTTTTCCCTCCCAAAATAACTTATGACTCTCTTGTTGGCCAGTTTTTGGTATTTAATTCTCCTTCATTTAATAGTTATTTGTCTACTAGTCCATTTTTCATTAGATTATAAGCATTTTAAAAAGGATCACATCATATCTATTTTTGTATAGTATTTTGTACAATATTTTGATCATTTTCATAATTTGTTTATTGGAAAGAATGAAGACATTAAAAAAATCTTCCCTTCTTTGAACACTAATTGAAGTTTTTTATCAATCTTGTTACAAGTTGAGGTCTTCCCCCCCAAAAAAAGAAAAAAAATCTATTAGTATACTAAACATTTTATAGCTTGTTTTCCACAATGACAGTACAAATATATATTTGGTCTAAAGTATGACTCATAAAGTAACAATATCCTGCTGTTCTTCCTTCTCTATACTAAGAGATGTAAAAGCTTAAGGGTCAAACAATGTCAAATGTACATGTGTAACCTTTTAAATTAGGTCTTCACTAGTTTTACCTAAAATGCATTAGAAATAGTAATGATCATTTAAATACAATGATGTCAAATGAATATTTTTTAAAAGATTAATGGAACCCCATTGTTTAGTCCAGTGTCTTGTTTATAATGTTTTATAATAAATGTGCTTAATAAATATTTTTTTTAAATTGAATTACTGCATCTAAAGGTAAATCCAGTTTTATTGCTGTGATAAGCTCTCCATCTATTGTAGCAATCTTCACATTTATACCAATTGCTTGGGAACACAAGTGAACTTGTCTCCTTTCTTCATTCAGGAAAGGTCCATAGCTAACCAGGAGAACTAGGAGGAGAAAACAGTCTTAACAAGATTGAAATGGAATGGAGACTTATTGTGGAATAGCATAAAAAAAAAAAGAGAGAGGAGGGGAAGACAGATCAAGAAACCTATCTAAAATTGATTGACTGAGAATACATCTGAACACACATGCACACAAATACATATATGCACATATAGACATATATTTGTACATATATACACATGTGCATTTTGTCACTTTGTCATATGCACACATACACACATATGTATCTGTGTGATTGTATATAAGTATATGTACTTTGAGCCATTATCTTCATCAAGTATCTGATTTGCCAATAATGTATGATTCTGAGAGTGGAAGAATTATAATTTTTTACATCAGTTGTCAGCAACCTGCTGCTTGTTTGGAGTTGCTACAAAGATATAGATAACCTCTCTGAAACATTAACTGAGAGCAGCAAGTATTCTTTGTTGACACATTGTCAGTTTCTAATTTGTTCTCAAACTGTGAGGTAAATCCTCTATCACCCCTGGAAAAGGACCTGTTTTATCTAGCATCCAGTTTTCTGCCCTTTTTACTCTCTGTTCTCAGCTGGAAATGCAGGCGAAAAGGGGTTTCCTCCCCAGAAACTGATAAAGGGCCTATTGACACAATCATGTGGAAAACTCAACCTTAGCTTCATTACTCTGACATCTCAGCATAAGTGGACAAATTCACCTTCCAATGGTTCGGGGTTTACCATTAAAATTTACTAAAAATGTCAGAAGACTTGAGATGAACCAGGCATTTGTTTGAAGGTGAGAAAATCCATAGTTTGCACAGAAATTAATTCCACACAACAAGATTTAATAAGTAAGGATTAACAATAACAAATACACCCTCCACATACACATGAAGAGCAACTTCTCCTGTTACAGATACATTATTTTCATTATTCTATTCTATTCCGTGGCTTGTTACCAAGAATACAGTAAAATGTGACATGCAGGGAATTTTCCTCTGCAACAGAAACTGACCTGATTACATTTCTCTCAGTGCAGGATCCCATTCTTCTTTCTGACTGCTGTTCAGATATGAGACTGACAGCTGGACTCCATCACCTGGATTAATGGGTTAAAACCTGACATCTTTTTAGTATTTGGGGCTTTATTTTCTTTATCAGCATGACTTTCATGCTCAGAGTGCTCTTGCTACAATATTCTTTTAAAAGTACACTTGTCAGGGTCCATTTGCTACTAGCTACCTTGATGGTGACATCAGCGATGGCTGTGGTTTACCTTTTGACCTTATAGAGGCAGCAGATGGGCCCAGTAATAAATCCCGATTATTAGTGAAGGAGCCAATAGCTTGGAAAGACAGAAATAAAAGTCAGGCAGTTTTACGCTGTAGTTCTTGTTATCTGCTTTGATATGGAGTTGTGGGCCATGTCAGGGATGGATGATGAGCAACCTCTAATGCCACAATCTATCCTTCCCTTCATTCTTTCAGTTCTTATTCTTTCTTTCCCTCTTTACTTCTATTCTTTTCTCCTAGTTTGCTTCATTCTTCTGTTTCTTTCTACTTCGCTCCTACTTTCTTCCTCTCTTCAGAATTCTTTAATTTCCTCCCTCCCATTGTCCCTTCCCTCCCTCCCTTCCTTCCTCCCTTCCTTCCTTCCTTCCTTCCTTCCTTCCTTCCTTCCTTCCTTCCTTCCTTCCTTCCTTTTTTTCCCCTTGCATCTTTACTTTTCTTTCCCTACTTCCAAGGTGAAACTAGAGTTCAACAGTAACAATCTTTAGGTATCTTAATGGTTATAATTTCAAATATATACAAACTACACAGAGCCAGTGGAAAAACATAACATAAAGATAAGTTAATAAATGGAGTGTCTATAATAAGAATGATATTTCTAAGTTAAAATGGGATTTCTAAAATAGGTAAGGTGAGTTCTATAGTGTAATCTCATGTAGACATAAGGTCTTCTTCTATTTTACTATTGTTATGCTTTGTAACTTGGATTAAATCATTTACTATCTTTGCTTCATGCATAACAACATTGCTTTCTGCTTTAGAAATTCTGATTAATGAGTTAAATTGATACAATAGTTTAAATTATTCAAATGAAAGGAGAAAACATTATAATAATCAAGGCCCATTCCTTTATAACCATTATCCAACAGGATTGAAGTAGTTAATATTACATATGAAGCAGTTTCTAAGGCCTGAGTATCAGGTAGGACAGTAGAAGGAGGAAAGGAGAAAAACAACAGTGTGTTAGGAAGAAATTTTAGAAGTCAAGTATAAAAAGTTAGAAATGAAATGCTTTCATAACATTCTTAGAATCTAAAAAAAGAATGTTTAATCTCAGTAAAATATAACAAAATTACTATGATTATTATTATGCTTTAGTAAGAGCAATAAAAGCCTTCAGCATTCAGATGGCAAAAAAAAAAATAGAGTGACAAGGTAGTTTAGATGAATTAGTATAAAAAATTAGTATAATACCCTCAAGTATTATAAATGAAAGTCATTGCAGAACATCCAATTTTAAATTCTTTATTGTGTTAAAATGATTTTCTAAGAAAATTATTTTTAAGATAACTATTTAAGTTATTGATGTGATCGTTTATTCAGTATAACATTTTCCCCACTATCCATATTTTTTTTTAACAGAGTGAGTATTCCATTCATCATATGATTCTTTTTGGCTAAATAACTGCTTTTTTTTAAAACTATATTATTAATGTACCTAGAAAAGAATGGAAGATACCACATTTTCAATGACATTATCAATTCTTGATTAAAATAAAAAATATATTTTCTTCCTAGAATACTTGAACTATGAAGTATCAATGATTCAGTGATATTTCTCTCTAATTTTGATGAAGTTATAATTAAAGAAAACAAATCTATAATTGTGTTTAAAATGCTAAACTAGACCATGTTGAGGAAACTGAATTTATCGAGTTTAGTAATATTAACCTTATGCCAGAAATATTTTTTAAATTTTAAAATAAAATTATATATCAGTTTGAAATACATATCAATAAATGAATACTTACACCATTGAGATGAGAGAGCTATCAAAAGAACAAAAGAACTCAAGTTTCCATAAACAGAAATGTGTAGCAAATAGTAATTTTCTCTTTTTCTTCCAAGATTTGATCTTCTATTTTCTCTTAATGTGGTATAGTGGAAAAAGTTCTAGATTCACGTTCAGAAAATGTAGCTTTAAATCTCAGTTCTACTCTTCACTGACCTACAGAGAATTCTGCTTCCCGTATTGTAAAATCAGGGAGTTGAGCTATATGAACTGTAAGTTCCATCTTAAATCTATGGGCCTGATTCACTGAATTATTGCATATCTACTTGTCTTGGCACTTCATTTTGATGATTCTGGAGGAGAGTGATGCTGATGACTTTGTGCAAATATTCCTCATTTAAATCCAATTTATACCCGAGTCAAGACACCACCTTGTGATGTCATGGGTTCTCTTTGAAAATAAAGGGCAAAAAAAAAGCATATCTCTTTCCTTAGTACTAAAGTACAGTCAGGACACTAACTTATAAGATCCATTCCTATGCTATCAAAGTATTGATAGTAGGTGTTCACAATGAATACAGTGAGTGTTCAGTTAATATTTGTGGAATGAATAAATAGGAATGATATGAATTTTCATCCTTTATAACTGTGGTTCCAAATTAAAACTGAGAAGAAATTGGGAAGGAAAGAGTACTGAAGTCTCTCACTGTAGAACATGCAGATAAATACTGTGAATGAGAAATTAATGTGGTATAAAATATATGGTCATTTATAAAAATGGGAAAGAAAGAAGTTTTAATTAGGATCCATTTCAGAAACTAAAGCTGAATGCACAATTTAATCACTGGTTTTATTTTATCAGTTGTTAGTTATATCAATCATTTCACTGCTGGGATAAAATGAACAGCACAATGGATTGAGAGGAGGCAGCATGTGTGGGAAATGTGTGTCCTCCATATAAAACACCCAGGTGTTTTAACATATCCAGGTGGTTTTTCTTCTTTTTGGAGAAACAGAAAAGCAAACAACCCAAGGGCTAATGTACTAATTATCAGTGGTTGTGCAAGCCTCCAAAAAGCATCTATTCTATAACCCCTGGAAAAATTCTGACATGTTATAAACAGGCTGAATTAGCTTAAATCAGTAAACAACAAATTGGTGCCAGCACAATCACACAATGGTGTGGTGAATACTAAGTGACTTATTCTGGTCAAGTCAAGATCAATGGGAGAGCATAATGGCATAGATGGGCTTTATTCTACATTTTATGGAAACATTTCAAAATTATTTATAGTACTTATAAGAGAACTTAAAGAAAGGAGTGTCAACATTTAGATATTGACATCTAAATTATTTTTTAATTGTAATTAGGGAAAAGCAGCTTGGCATAGAATGTAAAAGGTTAGTCTTGGAGTCAATAAGGCCCAGATTCAAATCTTGTCTATGATACATAGTGGTTTTATAGTTAACCTCTCTGCTCCAAGGTAATTGTCTAAAGTATGATGTGATGAGTTGATGTTCTGCAGTGATAGATTGAATTCTAATACTAAAAATTATGCAAACTGATAAATTTATAGGGGCAGGTAATTGTAGGAAGGAGGGAGGGAAGAATGGATAGAGGGAGGGAAAAGGACAGGGAGAGACATAGACAGACAGACAGAAAGACAGAGATAGAGAAACAGAGACAGACAGAGAGACAGAGGGAGTCAGTGAGACACAGAAACAGAAAGACAGGAACAGAGACAGAGAGAGAGAGGAGAGAGGGAAGGAGAGAAACAGAGATAGGGATAGACACAGAAAGAGACAGAGAGAATCATTTTATCAGGTGGCTCAAAGTTGATTTGTTTCTATATGATGGAAATGTGATTCAGATAGTGTCCATTTTTATGGACAAATTATACTACTGTAAATTCAGAGGTTTCCAAACATTTTGGTCTTAGGACAACTTTGTACTCCAAAAAATTTTTGAGGATTCCTGATTACAAAGAACTTTTGTGTGTGTGTGTGTGTGTGTGTGTGTGTGTGTGTGTAGGCTATGTCTATCAATATTTACCTTATTCAAAATTAAAACATTTTAGTATTATTTTTAAAATATTTTTTACTTTCTAAAAGGGTCTTGAGGACTCCCAGGAATATCTAAACTGTATTTGAGAAACTCTGTCCTAGTTGGATCAATTATGTATCTAAAAGATCTTAAAAAAATGAAGTCAGGGAAGAGAAAGATAATTTTGATTTTGTCATGTGTTGATTAACTCATTCATTGATCATCTTATTCTCATTTGCCTTTGGATAATCAAAATGGACATTTTGCATGGTGAGAAGTTATTTCCCTTATATTTTTTCCTAAGGAAATCCATCTCTTTCATGGAAGTTGTATCAGTAGAACTGGGTCTTAAGGGAAGATCTGGATTTTAATGATCAGAAAAGAAGACCAAGTGTTTTCATGAATCCTTCATGAAAACCCAAGGACAGATGAATTCAGGTCAAAGAATTCCATTTGTTGTTGTTGCTTGTATTTAATTCCATTTTCCCTCATCACAGTCTATGCAATGAAACATTTATTTGAATACGTAGTTCACATGCAACATCACACTATAAGTTCCTGGATCCTGGAAGACAGAAACAGAATCCTTTTTTTTTTTATCTTAATATCCCTAGCACCATAAAAAAGTGATTAATATTTAATTGAATTGAACAAACATTTATGAAGATTATATTCTATATTTAGTTAAATAAATATTTTCTGACTACACATTTTATAGGAATATAATAACTTCACCCTGGAGTTAGCAATCAGTAAACACCTCAATACTATGGTGTTAGCATATCATTTATACTATTCCAGGTAAAACCATTTCCCATAAACTAATATTTTAGGAAGGCCTCAGTACTTCACTGTTTTGAAGTAAGGACAAAGATATGGCAATGATGCTCTTTAATGATAGGTTCTTAACCAGCTTATTCTTTGTGTGTGTGTGTGTGTGTGTGTGTGTGTGTGTGTGTGTTACTTAATTCTCTCTCTTTTTTTTTATTATTATAGTAACTTTTTATTGACCGAATCCATGCCAGGGTAATTTTTTTTACAACATTATCCCTTGCACTCACTTCTGTTCCGATTTTTCCCTCCCACCCTCCACCCCCTCCCCTAGATGGCAAGCAGTCCTATATATATTGAATATGTCCTAGCATATCCTAGATACAATGTATGTGTGCAGATCCAAACAGTTTTCTTGTTGCACAGGGAGAATTGGATTCAGAAGGTAGAAATAATGCAGGAAGAAAAACAAAAATGCAAACAGTTTACATTCATTTCCCAGTGTTTTTTCTTTGGGTGTAGCTGCTTCTGTCCATCATTGATCAACTGAAACTGAATTAGGTCTCTTTGTCAAAGAAATCCACTTCCATCAGATTACATCTTCATACAGTATCGTTGTTGACGTATATAATGATCTCTTGGTTCTGCTCATTTCACTTAGCATCAGTTCATGTAATTCTCTCCAAGCTTCTCTGTATTCATCTTGCTGGTCATTTCTTACAGAACAATAATATTCCATAACATTCATATACCACAATTTACCCAACCATTCTCCATTGATGGGCATCCACTCAGTTTCCAGCTTCTAGCCACTACAAACAGGGCTGCCACAAACATTTTGGCACATACTGGGCCCTTTCCCTTCTTGAGTATCTCCTTGGGGTATAAGCCCAGTACAAACACTGCTGGATCAAAGGGTATGCACAGTTTGATAACTTTTTGGGCATAATTCCAGATTGTTCTCCAGAATTTAACCAGCTTATTCTTTCTTCTTCAGAATACCATGATTCTTTGATATGATTTGGCCATGATGACTCTTTGGCCATGATTCCTTGATATGTTTTGATGCCCAAGGTTTGTTTATGTCCAATACACTTCAATAGAACTCTGGATCAAGCTTTTGGTTGCCACAAAATATAGACACCAATACTTTTACAATCCTTCTGAAGGTTCATCTACAGTGAATAGGGTCTTTAATCTGAGAGACAATTCATCTAGAGAAATCAAAAGCAGTTTACAAAATCAAAGGTGATAAGATCACCCTTTATTCTTCAATATTTCTCAGATTTGTTCCCTTCGTTCTTTTCCTATAGTCATCAATCCATCAAAGTTTTTAAGCTTTCCTTTCTTGAACTATTTTAATAGTCTACAAGCTAATTCCATGTGCCCACATATTCCCCTATGTAAAGCTTTTTTTTGCTTGTAGCTTTTTAGCTTTTAGCCTGTAAAGAGAGGGTTTTTCAATGTGTCTATGAAAAAAAAATACACACTATATTTTGGCATTTAAAGTCTTTCACAACTGGATTCTGACTTACTTTTCCAGACTTAGCTAATATTACTATCTTTCTAGCATTCTATTTTCCAGTCAAACAAGAATAATAACTTTTCCCAGACTTGGCAAGCCATCTCCTTTCTTAAGACATTTATCTAGACCATCATCCATACCTAAAACATATTCCTGCATTCTCTCCATTTTTAATAAAGATTCTATTTCTTCAAGGCTCATCCCATATGCTCTTAACTTGATGAAACTTTAGTTGTTCTTCCTCAATGCCCAAAATGAAATGGTTTTCTTCTTCCTTAAAATTTCCTGGATCAACTGCTTGGTCAGAATCTCTCGTTTTCCCTATCAAGATCTGTCTTGTATTATAAGTATTCATATACATCTACCCTCTCTACAATCTTCCAATATAGTGAAAGTATGTGAAGGTAGGAACTGCATCATTATTCATCTTTGTACTTACACATAAGTTATGTAACTTATCCTTGTACAAAGCAGGGACAATAAATGTTTGTTGTTGAATGAAATTGAAATTTGTTCCCAGAGATGGAATAGTTCAACAGTGTGCTACATAGAGTCCTAGACAGTATTAGAAGTCCACAGATGAAGAGAGAAAGTGCATATTGACAGTATAGTCTCAGAAACTTCTGGGAATTCCTCATTAATTCACTATAAGACATTAAATAAAAAGTCCCCCATCTTGTTGGGCAGGTCTGCCTTGGAGAACATGTAGGATGATGACATAGATTTGTCCTAAGAGTATGACCCTTTCACTCAAATTCAAGGTAAAAAAAACTGAAAAGAATAAGAAAGTAGAGGGGAAAGAGCATCTAAAAATATATTTTTAGATTTAAATGTTTAATATTTAAGATTAAATGTTTAGATTTAATGTCTAAGAAAACATCTTTATGTTTTCTTAACATGAGCATCCTTGACAAGGGCCCATTAATAATCAGATTAAATAAATGAGGAAAAGAACATTGGCCTTTTTAGATGAATTTGATTGTAAACTTTTATGTCAGTCAACAAACATTTATTAATTATTATGTGTCATATACTGCACTAAGTGCTGGGATACCAAAAGTGGCAAAAGACAATTCCTGCCCTCAACAGCTCATAGTTTAATTAATGATAGATTATAGATCTGACTCCCTGTACAACTATCTTAGCTTGCTTAATTCTTATTTCAATATCTCACTAATTCATGAACCCATAGTTGCTGGTATATATCATCACTTATCCATGTTTTTTCATCTTGTATAAATCAAATCTATGTCATCATCCTACATGTTCTCCAAGGCAGACCTGCCCAACAAGATGGAGGGCTTTCGTTAATTCTCTTGATATTGCCTAGAGATCAGTGGAGTATTTGAACTATTCACTAGATTGCACTAGCTTATTTTCAAGTCATACATCTCTTAATAATATTCATAAACCATTTCTCCTATACAACCTTTTATTGGAAAATACTGCAGAATACTCACACTGATAATGTATTTTTTATTTCCTTTGACTGACAACACCTATAATTACTCTAAGATAATGGTAACTTATGAGTCAAAATCAAACATCATTACTGGGAAAATAAGGATATTATATATAGAGAGTTGTTAAATATAAAGCTTTGTGGAAAAGCCTAGGAACATGGCACTATTTCTTAAAGGCAATCTCACCCATTCTCTTCATCTTGTTCATATTTTGTCCTACTTCATTTGGCATGAACAATATTTGTCCAAATATAGTTATTGATACACCAGTTCTAACTGTATACAATAGTCAGGACAATAAGAATTCCTTATTCATGTGCTTTTTTCCAGTGTAGATAGTAACATTAAACCTTTTAAAATTAATTATGGAGTTCCTTTGGGTGACTCTGAAATGTTTTGGGGCTTGTGCTTAGCACAATGTCATGTACAAGGATGCATGCAGAGAACCTAACCACCTACTTGAAAAACATCTTCATTTTGGAGCCTGCTGTTGTGGCAAATAGGATTGTGGCAAATATTGTGGTGATGAATTCTTTCCTATTTTATGCCTCCCTTGATATAATGACCAACCACTAAATAAAGTCACTTATATAGTTCTGTCTTTCAGGAATATTAACTTTTTATGATTTTGACAAAACAAAATTCAACATCTTTATGAAGGAGAGTTTGTAAGCATTTTGCTCTACTATATCAAACATTTTTCTACATTCAACCAATAGCAAATATATGTTGATCTTGTGTTCACTACACTTTTTAGTTAAATGTGTGACATTAAAAATGTAATGTGTTATGAAACAGGCCTTTTTAAATTTTTTCCACTTGCAATCCCTTTTTACTTGAGAAATTTTTACACAATTCTAGGACTATAGGTATATGAAATAAAGTAAATAAAATAAAAGATATTAAACATTTACTGATAAATCATAATTTTGTGACTCTTACATTAGTTATGTGACTCCACATGAGATTGTGATCTACAGTTTAAGAAGCTTTGATATACAATATTGTTAATGAAAACCTGCATATTCCCTTCTCAAAAATGCCCTTATATGTGGCTATATAATTATCATTAAAATGTGGAGATAGAAAAGAAACCATATGGGCCATTAATTACTGATCTTTTATTTTTCTTCTATGTTTTATTTACAATGAGGGCTACAGTTTCCCCCCATAACTTTAGTATCTTATTCTCTTTCAGATAGTTTGAGAATTAATCTCTTCAGTGGAGTATCCCAGGGCCCTCTTTTGTATAATAAAGAAACAAATGAATGAATGTGTGTGTAAATCTGTATCTATATGTATATTTATCAGTGATATTAGTATAGAATAAATAAAAAAGCATTAATTGTTTGAACAGGGAAATTATTGTTAGAGGACATATCAAAACAAGTGTATTTGCCTGAGTTATGGTAAATATGGAATAATTAAAAGCTTTTCTGAAGCAAGTAACACATAAAACTGTACTAAGGAATTTAGGCAAAGGAGGAAGTCATCAACTAGAATACAACAGACCATAAGTTAAATCTGTATGTCCAGAGTTCTGTGGCCCAAAGGCTGCTCTTAATCTTTAAACCCTACACTTGGTGCTGCTTCTGTCTATAATAATTCCCTATTCAGACATTTTTGATAACTGCCAGCTATCTCTTTTCTTTTAAATATCAAGCTATTATGATTTCTGCAGGGTGCTGGATATATTAAATATAATTACACTTGCTTAAATAAATTTAGATAAAATTTACCACCAAAATGTTTCATCTTGTGATATTATACCCTATGCAATGATATATTTATTCTAAGCTGAATGTTTAACATTTTGGACATATTTTAATATATTTGCAAATTTGAAGTTGAAGATAAATCATCTTTTTAAGTGACTTTCAGTGTTGTACATATTTTGTATTTTATTTTATTTATTAAAAAGGGTTATTTCCAAAAATATTTTGAAAGCTGCAATGATTCTGAACATCTTGCTTATTAATGTAAGACTATGTAATCCAAAGTGCCTGAATATAATAAGATAATAAGTATAGGTAGAGTTGGAAGGCATCTCAGAAGTCATGTAATCCAACCTCTTCATTTTGCATATAAGGAAATTGAGGTGCAGGGACATTTACCCACATGCCCAAGGTCAAAGACTTTCAAGTGTTAATTCTTTTTATTCATTCAATTGTACATACATCTGTAGTAGGAACACATGGAGGTATCATATATTGCTTAGGAAATGGGCACACGAGAGCAAATGAAATTCAAGGTAGAACCATGTTTGTAGTATTGTAAGCTAAATGTGTGATAAAGGAAGATTGGGACAATATATATTTCAATTATACTTTTCAAAAAAGATATTGACAAATATGCAAATCAATTTTATCTGAGATAATACTTAAGATCTAATGGCACATAGAAAATATTTTGTACAAAATTAATTATATCATTTAGGGGATAATTCATTCAGGGTTATTTCAACCCACTTTCAAATAAAGTGACTTGACAATTGTTTTTACATGGTATGAGTTATGAAGGTGATGAAATGGCCTATCTTTGTGTAATAGAACAAACATTGATCTTGGAGGCAGAAGACCTGGGTTCAAGATTGGGCAAGCTCTACAACGTATAAACTGCATGATCTTGGGCATGTGACAGCTTTCCTTGGTTTCATTTTCTTCATTAAGGAAAGGAAAGTGTTGCAGAAGACAGTCTTTAAGGTACCTTCCAACTCTCATCTATTCTATGAAGCAATGTAAATTTCATTCCTCCTTTCTGGTTTCATATGCTTTTAAAAGGAAAGGAAATGAATTTACCATCTAGAGCAAGTGAACAGTGCATGGAGAGGCTTCAACCTACTCAAGATAGCTGACTCAAAGAAAGTGCATGATCTGTGGCAATGATACAGCTATATGAATGGCAGAAATGTCAAAGTTTTCTGATTGACAGCTTGAGTTTAAGGAAATGGATTGCTGTCAAGCTGATAATTCAAAGTCAATATGTATAGGATCCTGGACCAGTTCCAGACACTCATGTTTGCTTTTCATCCAGGTTTAAAAATACATTTAAGTAGTCAACTAATCTGCTTAAGAGAGCAAAGCAAGTAAACAATGGTAAAACCAACACTAGAGAAAAATCTAAAGTAATGTCTTCAAAAGAATGGCATCATGAAGGAAGTCACAAAACAATAGTGACAGAGTTCATAAAAACTTGTGTTATCTAATCTCAACTGGGCTCTCACTGTTGCATGAGTTTTAGGAAACCTAAGTTTCATCTTTCTTCTTATATTCCTTTAATTTTCTTCAAAGTACACTAATATTTCTTCCTATACAAGGTCTGTGCTAGTTACCTCAGCTTTTAGAAAGCTCTCTGTCATGAAATAACTGTATTGTTTTGCATATATCTAGGCTTATTATCTTGCTCACTTATTGCACCCCTGAAGTAGATTGAAAACTCTTTGAGGACAGGGCATTTTTTGTTATTGCTTTTTGTCTTTCTAGCTTCTGTGCTGTTTAGTGTCTTGAATATTGTGAAAAAAATATTGCTGTATAATGGAATTAAATTGGACTTATGGTTGTGGGACTAGTCTCTCATACAGCAATGGACAAATGAAGTGGCATGAAAACAGACTAAAACTAGTCAAACTCAATCATCTTAGTGGGGCTATTACCAAAGTGATATTTAAAAGAGTTGACTTTTAATTTTTTAAAATCTCATGTTGAAATCAGATGTTCAGTTGAGTAGAAATTAAATTAATAAACCTAACAACCAATAAGTAAAAAAAAAACAAACCAAACACTGAGTTAGTACTGTTTGACAAGAAGCAATATCTTCTTAACTGGATTGCAGAAAATAGAAGACTAAAGTCAGGGTAATTTCTATGTTCACAATTACTTAATATCCCTTTAATGACAGATCATATTACAGATGACTATTCTAGTTATAAGACTCAATAGATTTCCAATAAAATATGACCAGTCCAAACTCAGTTTTGGCTTTGGTTGTAAATTGCCTACATTTATATAACACTTTAAAGATTCCAGAACTCTTTACATTATCTCTTTACAACAAAAACAGTAAGTTAAGTCATATTATTTTACATGAGGAAACTAAGGTTCAAAGAAGACATAATTTGCTTTGGTTTGCAGAACTAATTATAGTCTGAGGCAGGATCCAAACCCAAGTCTTCCTATTCAATAATCTCTCCACTATTCCATGCTGTCTCTTTAAGATAACTGAAGAGTTGAGTTTGTGAGACTCTAATAGTTACTGCTTATTGAGCAAGCCTGGAAGATTTGGTAATTCATTGCAAATCTCAAGTGAATAAGACTAATATGAAGAAAAAGCCTTTTTGGTTTAGAATATAAAATTAAAATCAAGATAATTTACCTTTGTAGTCTTCAACACCTGGTAAAATTCTATGAATTCTTCTCTTTTCTTTTTAGTGAAGCATATGGCCATTAAAGTCAATGGAAAAAGAAAACAGCAATCATCTCTATGCTTATCATCATCCCATCCTTCTTTTTCTCTCTGTCTCTCTCATACATATGTATATATATGTATATATATATATATATATATACATACAAACAAACATATATGTATACACCTATCTATATCTATCTATCTAGACACATATTTCCATCCCACATTAAAATATATAATGAAATCATAGGCTTAGAAATTCTGTCTAGTTCAATTTCTTCATATCATACTTGTAGAAACAGAATTCAAGAAAAGATATGACTTGCTTGAAGTCACAGTTATCAATAGGCAAGATTGAATCCAAGATCTTTATCTTCAAATCTGTCACTCTTCTCTACACAGCATTGTCTCCCAACTGTTTAACTTGATATATATTAATGTAATGTGGTAGAAATATTGCCTATTCTTTTTTTTTTTCTTTCTTTCTTTCTTTTTTTTTTTTTTGCTGAGGCAATTGGGGTTAAGTGATTTGCCCATGGTTACACAGCCAGTAAGTGTTAAGTGTTTGTAACCAGATTTGAACTCAGGTCCTCCTGACTTCAGGACTGATGCTTTATCCACTGTACTACTTAGCTGCTCCTATATGGCTGCCCCTATATTGCCTATTCTTAAATATCATGGCTGCATAGAATAAATGGCTAGCCAAAATTAAACAAGTTTCATGCAGCTTTAATTACATTAAAAAAAGGGAAATGTGATTCTTATGACAAATACATTTGGAAAGTGTGTGTGCATTCAATTTTTATTGATTTGTGAAAGGTTTCAATTCTCACTAGGTGGTAACCAAGCTACAACTCCCTCAATATTATTTGCATTTATCAATTCTGTTGCTTTAATATTTGGAAAAAGAAATGCCTTCATTAGTAAAGAATGTTCCCATCAACAATGCTTGTTGCAGCCCTTTAGTAGATAATGTTCAGGAGTTACTAAGTCCCATAAACTTTTTGACTCTCTACACTTAGTGAAACAAGCCCTTAAATAATCGATGAAAATTTCACTGCTTCAGTCAAAACTGAACCCCTAACAGGTCAATAACAGTCAGAGAACCTATCCTCAATTAGAAAGGCTTTGAAAAATCCTGAATCCTCTCCCTGTAATCACAGCACATATTGCTATTGAATGCAAAAAAGGCAACAAAGTCATAGAAAGCCATATAGAATGCATAGTTTCCAAATTTAAGGTAGATGTATATTATGAACTATTAATCATTAATATATTTTACTTTGAGAGTTTTTAAAAATATATATATCAAGGCTCACTGAGCAAAAGGCTTAAGTTCATACATACATTGTTTCCTCCATACCACAAAGAACAGTTGAATTGCACAGCACATTTAGTACTTTTTCGATAACCATTTAAACAAATCACTCATTCAAGGTTATTGGATTTTTCTCCCTATAAAAGAAGTAAAAGGGAAATTACAAAAAGAAAATGGTTCTTCTGTACAAAGGATTTTAATTTTCATGTTCTAGTCTCAAAATGAAAAATCCTCTAAATTGGGAAGACTGACAAATATGAATATGCTACAGTTGTAGAGGGATTCATTTGTACTTTAGAGTCCACAGTGCCTGTACATCTGTAAAGATTTATGGTACTTAAGAGATGATTGTACAAGACATATGGTTTAATCATGGTACATTTAAGCCTTTTCTTATCTGCTTAAGAATTCAATTTTTTCTTTCTCTCATTTAAGCCATAGTCTTACTTTTGTAAAAAAAACAAAAAACCAAAAAAACAAAAACAAAACAAAAACTATTTATATATACACATATATATATAGAGATATATAGATATACTTGCATACATTTTTATATAAGTGTATATGTATGTGATAACTTTAATATAAAGGGATATGTGTATATGACTAAAACAATAAAATTAATTCATTTACCAAAAATAATTAGAATAGCATAAGCTTGAAGTGTTCTAAATAAAGAATCAGCATTAATCAACATTTTGGGCTGTATTTTTGAACATAAGAATATATGGCTGGATTTTACATTGATTTTCATTTATAGCTCAGTAATCCCAAAAGGAAGATAATGAACATTGCAAAACAACTCTGTGCTCTCTGCTAACTGAGGCTTATGTTCCTTGAGCTATGTCCCAATAGTGGATACAGCCATCTCATTGTTACAGTAGGCAAAAAGTAAGTTCAGTTAAGTGAACCCAGATAAAGAGTGTACAAAGAGTACAAAGAGTTACAAAGTACAAAGACTAGTGAAAGAACTTCATTGGAAATAGGCTTAATTTATGTATACATAGTGATGAGAAATACAAAGAGAGAATACTTGACACTTTCTATTTCTATAGGCACAAAAGAAATTTGCAGATAATTTCCTTCATATAGAAAAACTGTACATTTACCAACTTAATTCCATGTCTTACAAAAATAAAGGAAATTCCCTTGAATATTATATGATTTTGAATATGATATATTGCCACAAAAATAAGACTAATTCCAAAATCATTAACATACATCACCACTGATTCATTCCTTGCTGAAGGAAAATTAAACAAAAGTATATAGACTTTAACTTTAAATAATCTCCTAATCAATAATCACCAACCATGGTTTAGTTAGCTTTTTGTTCTGCTTTAAATACTATTTATGAAGTTTATGGTTTTATTCGTCATTTGGAAATATACTAGGAGTGTAGTCAGAAGAAGGAAGAAAAAAAATCCAATGCAGTTAATTAATTTTCAATGTGGAGTTTGAAGAGTCTTTCATCATTCAAACTATCGTATTGAACTATTTAGCAATGCTTGGGATGATCTGGAGAAAAAAAAATAGTTGTTCAATTAAATCCAATTCCATTTCTTATTATAATTAGAGGGTTTTAATAATGATAATAAACCACATTTTTACTTTTGAATGATAGTTTTAAAAATTCTTCAAAGGTTATGACATCTTGAAGCAAAATGTAGAAATGTTTACATTTCATATAAGTCACTGGAATAATGATCTACCCACTTTAATTCAAAAAATGCTTTAGAAACATGTCTCATTAATGGTTAATTTGAGTTTGACTTGAATGCTTCTCTGAACTCATATTATATCCTCTGGACTACCAGAAAACATTTTGCTTATATTTTCTTCACTATTACATTTTTCATTTTAATTTTCTTTATTTTTAAAATTTTTATTTTTAGATCCCTATTCTTTCCCTTCCACCTTCCCTTCCTTTTGACAAAGCAAGAAAGACAAAAATTCATTATAAATGACAATTTAAAATTCTCTGTAAAATAATAAAAATATGTAAACATGTATGTATTTATATAAATACACAAACACATATACTCACAATACTTCCCTCACACATATGCATATTTAAAATCACTATTGTACAGATGAGGAAAATGAAGCTGAGGAGAGTTAAGAAATTTGGTCATAATAATTTGGTCATATAATGGCTATTATAGAAAGTATATGTGGCAGGATTCTAAGTTGAATTTTCCCAAATCCAAATTCAATATTCCATCTAATATACCACAAAGGGACAGCCTTGGAATTAGGAAAATGAATTAAAATCTGACCTTTGGTGCATGCTAGTTTAGTAATCATGGACAACTCACTTAATCTCTGAATACTCTAGGAGTATTAAAAGAAATAGAAGGGTCATCAATGCATAATTGTGTAAGGAATTTCTGCATGAGTTCTAAAAAAATGAAGTCATAGATCTTAGAAGAATAAATGAATTTATGGATGAATGAATGAATTACTTATTAACATTAGTTCATTCATGTACCTATTTGAATATCTGTCAAAAATACTTGTCCAGGTTTTTTTTTTTTTCTTTACTCCCTACATCATTGTAAATTTGCTCTTTGTCTGGTGTCCATAAAAAAGAATCTTGAAGACAAGTTAGAGAATGGAACATAGTTTAATCAAAATTTGCCCCTGAGATTACTTGAGTAGATACCAGAAACAGGATTAGATTAGGATTTAGGAGTACTTGTACATCCAGCAGAACTCAATGTCTCTTACTCTCACATTGTATTGTATATTTAGATCCATAAAGGACATAGTTCTGCATTCTCTGAGATGCTGAAGTTTTTTATAACTATAACAAGTTTTCTACATAACCATAAATCCAGAGCTTTTCCCTCATTGTCCCACGCTGCCAAAAAAAAGGCCTGTTTTTGAAGTATGAATACTTGTAATTTGATATTTAATTCTCACATTTATGATTGCGGAATATGGGTATTATATCAAGAAACAGGACTATATGTTTCTAGCACAAGAATATTTTATCATCACGTATTATTTAATAGGACATTACACATATGTCAAGTCCTAATGTATTGCATAGTAAATTTGGTATGCAATGGTTTAATTTCAGCTAAATGAAAGGGAACAAAAATGTTTTACATGATGAGTGTTTGACAGTTTTAAAAAAAGGAATTGTCAAGTTGCCAATGATAATTGTACTTTTCTGCTTGGTTTGTATATTTTCATGAATACTTAGTTGTCCTCATTATAAACTTAGTAGCTTATGGCTTAAAAACCATTGGTAGAAAATTGCTTTGAAACAATAAGGAAATAAGAAAATCAGAATGAGTATAACACAACCTCTACCAGATATGGTAACCCTGGGGCAATTGATGATTGAAGATATTTCATTCACCAGAGAAAATGAATAGTCTCTGCCTAAATGTTACCTGGAAGTCTCTAAGATGTTCCACTATTTGTCCATTTTTCAAAGGATATAAATTCACTTCATATTATTTTTCAATCATCAGAAACCAAACATTTTTTGGAGAAAATATGCTCAGGAGGAAATAGTATTGGAAAAGGCACTATTATTATTTTCATTAATGATATGTTATTTGTAAGTGACAGACAATGACAGTGGAAAGTGAAAGAATTTTTTCCGTTTGAGCTGGGTTCAAATTCTAGTTGATCCTTGCTTTGTGATCTCAGGCACATCAGTTAATTTTTCTTTATACACAAAAGAAAGAAAATATAAACACCACTGCTGATTTCATAGACATTGTGAGGAAAGAACTCCACAAAATTTAAAATACTTTTCGATATGCATTTTTGTTGTTGCTGTTGTTTAGTCTTCATTCTCAAAGAAAACATCAGGGACATGACATCAGTCAATCATGCCATGCAAGTGAATTGGATTTAAGGGAGAGAGGGCATTACAATTATTATCTTTAAAATACAATTATAATATTTCTTTTTCCTTTTTTGCCCATGGTCATTCTGAAAGCTCCTAATTGGTTCAATCCAGTACTACCTTTCAGAAAAGAACTTCAAATTAAACACTAAAAATAGTTGAATTTGATTTTATTTCTCTTGTTTTATCTCAAGTTATTGCATATACTCAGGGCCTTTAGTATCTGTGACTTCCACCAACATATTTCGGGTCCCAATGGCAACATTAATTTGGGAAACACTAAAACAATCACAGAATCATAGAAACTTGAGACTTGTTTCTGGACTTATATTCTTAATATACATTAAATGCCACAAATCTTGCTTTGGAAACACAAAGAAACATAACAATTATTGATGTGCAATTCAAGTAACCTTGGTTTGTGGTGAAAAAATCCTACTTTAAGTTACATATCAGTCATCTAAGGGTTGAATAATTATGGGCAAATCACTGAAATTCCAAACTTGTTTTTTAATGTGTAAAATGAAGAAAATAATGGTTGCATTCCCTATCACACAAAATTGCTATGAACACTAACAATAATAACAAAATTTATAAAATTTAATGTTCTCTATATAAATGATCTCTTATAATTTGGTCTCTTACTCCTTTTGCTTGGATGATAGAGGTATTTCTTTTCCATTTCCAATCAGTATTCTTGCATTTGTTTTCATACATTTGCATAAAACAAATAACAATTTCACAAGATTTTATGATCTACATCAGCCTTTGAAGACAAGCTTTCTAAAAATTTGATTAGCCATTCCATTAAATTATAAATAATTCAGTTGTATGACTTGGTAGAGTTCTATCCAATCCAAATCAACCCATTGGAATACAATAAGCATATACTATTTAAATGGGCAATTTGCTTATTGACTAATGGATTGAGTTAGGTCATGAAAGTAAAAAAAACAAACGAACAAAAAAAACAATACCCTTATCCCCTCCCCCAAGAATCCCATACCAAAACAAACAAATAACAACCCATCCTCAAACAGGAAGGAATTGAATCCAACACATAAACAGATAAATATTACATGAACATCCATGGAAGCAACATAGCTTATATGAAAATGTATATTCTTTTGAAAGTTTCCAAAGAATGTTTTCCATATTTGAGAAGGAAGGTGATTGCATTAACATTTAATGGATAAGGAATGACTTCCCATGGGAGGTGGTATTTGATCTAAAGCTGGGAATTTTATAAAATGGAAATGAACAGGGAATACAGCCCAATCTAAAATATAGGAATGGAGGCCAGATTTGTGGAATAGGAAGTAAGTCAATTTAAATGCACCAAATGAAGTCATTAATTAATTTGATTTCTCTTACTATCTTTTCATTCTTCTTTCATAATTACCTCCTTCAAACACTTTCTATTCTAGTCAAAATGGCTATTTTGTGTCAGGCTTCAAAAAACAGCTCAGACACCATTTTCTACATAAGGCCTTTCCTGATCACTCACCTCATCCATCCCTTCCCACATCTCCTGCCCCCATCAATGGTTATTTTTCTTTCTATCTCAAAGGATTAAAGAAAGTAAAAGAGGAAAAAGACTGAACCTTATGAGTAAATTCTAGGAAGTCAAATTAGCCATTTATCCCCCCAACATGGCAACCAATAGAGTCACTTATATAATTCTATACTATCAAAATTTCTTGTCCAGCTATTAGAGTTTTCTATAAATTGCTCAAATGAAGAAAATTTGAAAGGAAGGAAATATTTGGAGCATCTATTGTTTATGACAATGAGTGAGTCTGTTTGAAAAATATAGGGCTTTTAGGGAAAATTAGATCTTTTTTCTATAGAACAAAATTTCATCAATAGAAAGTGAATTGGAAAGTTTATAAAATCAGATAAATATAAGCAGAGTAAATAGCAAATCCAAAAATCTAAGACACTATCCAAATTCACCAGACAATTGTTTAATTCTTGTATCATAGCATAAACAGTCCCAGTTGTGAATAATCTGCTATGTGGGTGACTACATGTTGCTTTTGCTTCTGGTTTTGCCTATCTCTGCCTCTGTCTCTCTCATTCTCTATCTCTTATTTCTATTTCACTTTGTCTCTGTCTGTCTCTACCTCTTTGGCTATTTCTCTGTCTCTCTGCTTGTCTCCCTGTCTTTGTCTACCTCTGTCTCTGTCTTTCTGTTTGTCTGTCCTTGTCTCTCTTGTCCATACCCGTGATTTTACTCACATCAGGCATGGCCTGCTCATGTGGTATGACTTGAAAGCACAACCACATTCACAATTTTTCCAGACATTTGTATGAATATTTGTAAGCTGGGTGAAAAAAAGGCAATTTTACAGCAGGGAAGGGCTAGAAAAAATGAAAATAGAGTTCAGGTTGCTTTACATAAAAAAACTGGATTATCAACCTACTGTAGTGTCTTCTTTAGCTAAATCACAGTTTATCATACTTACATTTTCTTAAGTGCTTTCAGTATTGACCAATTGCTTTCAAAGTTACTTTATTGGAATACTGCTTTTTAATTAGATTGCCTTCTGGTACCAGACAGTCACAGCTTTCATTAATAACAAATGCTGTCATGGTCATAGAAGAGGTTACTTCTAACTTAAAACACACATACTCACACACATACACACACACACACACACACACACACGCAAAAAAAAAAAGCTTCATGTAACTCTTTTATAACCATACAGTGACATGAAGACATTTTAAGTTTCTCCTGGATGCCCACCTCATCAATTAGAAATAAATATCCCAGAAAGGATGCACTCTTAACATCTGAATAAATAATGGAGATAGATAAATGAAATTACTAAGTCAAGATGAAATACATTTCTAAGGCTATATCAAGCATGCTTTCAAATGTTGGACAGAAATTAAATGACTCACATCTTGGCAACTGGAGGTCAAAGGTCTGAATTGGAATCTGCTGACACTTAAGTTAATGACATCTTTACGTATGATAGAACAGGAAGATCTTGGCCACCACTTTGGTTTTTGTTATTTGAATACTAAATGTTGAATATTTATTTTCTTGAAAATTTACTTGAAATGGCATTCTATTATATTCATTAAATATTTAAAGACAATCTGAGGAAATAAATGGCTAGTTTCAGGAGTATTTCAGTACCAGGAATGCATTTCTGATTCTCCTGATCTTGTCAAAGTGTATATTTTCTCTCTTTTTTTGAATATTTTCAAAAAGTCCTCTTTCTATTTTTTAATAACTTATGATTATCTAAAAATGAAAGTTTATTAAAGATCAAAATAATATAACAATTTGACACAATGAATGAATTACTTTAGAAGTTCTAGAGAAGGAATACTTGATTTTTGCTGGGCTTGATTAATTATTCAACTTTTGAATATATGGCTAATTGGTCAGTGAAAGTAGATCTTTTGATATAAATGCTATCATTTTGCACTTAGATTGGCATCTCCAGCCCCACTAAGTTCCCCAAATCTAAATCTCTTATTTTTAACTTCCAGGTTCCTAGCACTACTCTGATATCCAACTGAACTTTCATATTCAATAAACCAAGAGTTGCTATCAGATTCTTCCCAATCTTGCTAATTGTACAATTGTACATCATTTTGCTATTGTTGGTACTAGTCATTTAGGCATGAAATTTGAACCATTTTCACCTTTTCCTTTTCCTTCACCCCTAATATTCTATATCCTGTCCAGTCCTGTTGAATCTTCTTCTATATTATTTTTCCATTTTAATGCTCACTAATTTGCATTTAGTCCACATTGTGTATGACTTGAAGTGTTATAAAAATACTCATTATTTTTTCTCACTTTTACTTTCTTCCTTCCCCCATATATTTTTATACTGTTGTCAAAATTACTTTTAAAATAATTATTAATTTTCATAATGCTCCAGCCCTATCCAAAAATTTTTTGTGACTCTCCATTACTTAAATGATAAAATCAGAACTCATTTTAGTATTCAAAGCCTCTCACAATCTGCCTGCAACCTTCTTCTCCATCTCTGCCTACATTACTTCCCTTTCATATTTTACATTCTGGCTAGATCATGTCACTTGTTGCTTCTTGAATTTTTTCTACTGTTTTCTTACATGTTCATTGAAACAGAATATCTCCCAAATCTTGGATAGACTGGTCCCTGCTACAATTCTATAGACAAACACCGATCTTTGGAAATCTTTGCATTCTCCAACAGTCAGTTCAAATGCAACTTTCTTTATGTATCCTTCCTGATTCCAAGCCTAAACATGATATCTCCTTCCTTAAATCACTCACGTAACCATGTGACTTCTTACATCTGCAATTGTATTTTTTTTGTATACATACTGATTCTTGTCTATTAGACTGTAAATTTTTATATGAGTGAAAATACCATTTTTCACCTTTTCATCTCCAATGCTTAGCACATTTGTCCATACAAGGCTGGTGCTCAATGAATATTTGTAAAATTGTATTTTGTTGTGCTGTATTGTATTGTATTGAAATTGAGCTAAAGGAGTAATCATAACCAAGGTTCTCTAGAATGACAGAATGTCAGAAGTAGATTTAGCCTTTCCCTTGAGGCTCCAGAGTTTTGCTTAATTAGCATATTATTTAGTAGCAAAGGTAGGATTCAAACCAAATTCTTAGTCGCAGTGCTCTTTCTTCTGGATCAAGATTTTAAATGGCTGGCAAAGGAGGTGGGATATGCATGGATTGAAAGCAGAAAAATGTAGACCAGTAACTCCAATGTCATAGTGATAACCACGAGGGGAGGAGGGAGAAAAGGAAAGAGGGAGGGGAAAAGGGAAAAGGAGGGAGAAAGAGGCAGGGAGGAAAAGAGAGATACTTTAAGAAAAATGAATGAAAGCATGAAAGCAAGAATCATATTGCATGAGAAGTCATGGGTGAGTCACATGTATAGTGTCTTCTCACAATTATCTTTTCTTCTAATTTGATTTTGATTTTGATTTTTACTATAATAAGTTGATATTGTGCATATAGACAATCGAATCTTCTGATAAAACTGTAATTAGAGGGTTTTATGTTTATACATCATGCATTTTATTTTTATTACATTCAGGGCTTGAATGTGAAGTACCCTGTAAGATTTTTCTTGAAGAAAATAGTCATAGCAATGATGGCAGTGAAATAGCATGAGTTTAAACCCCCGCCCCCTTTTATGGCCTTCTGCCATGAGTGATACTATATGTCTTGTCTTACATGACCTAGTCATCCTTTCTGCTGCCAACCAAATACTATCTACCTATTTTCTAACTTGAGAAATATAATCAAATCAATACTGCTAAGGTTCCTAGGATAGATATCAATCAACTCTTCCATGATTTCTGTAACTTTATACCAAAATCATTTCCCTCTTCCCTTACCCCCCAACTTTCATGTGTTTTAACTGTCTATTAAAACAAATAAAGTACTTGAGAGTAAAGCATCTTGTTTTTATATCCCCCCACCACCACCAGTGCTTAACACTGGACCTGGCATAGTCTATGTAATTATTCTTTACTTTTATCTATTTGTTCATTCATCCAATTATTTACTAGATATGTGTATAATTCATAAACTTTTAAGTTCTTTCCTATCTTAATCCCTATTTTGATGCCTCCATATTTTTTTTTTTTGCTTTCATACCCGGTGACCACTTTTGCACTGCAGTTGGTTATCAAGTATCAATGTATGCCAGCTAAGTTTCTTGAATCATATCAAAATTTTATGTAATTTGTCATCCTTTTTCATCTTCTACAACAGATGTCTATAAGCTTCAATTATCTTCAGGATGGTTTTATAGCTTACATTCATCTGACTTATTTGTAATGACATGAACAAGTATCTTATTAAAGGAGGTTTTTATGGCCTTTGGGCATAGAGTGAAGCCATCTCTGCCAACTCCTTTGTTTGCTCTCTAAGGAGAACCTATGGGTAATCCACCCATTCAGTTGCAAGCATCTTTGTCTTCTGCTTTAATTTATTATAAGCATGTCAATATTGATGTGGTTCGGTTCTTCTAATTACATGCCAATTTGCTGGTCAGTGGACAAAGACTTCATACTTAGACTACCAATAGATAATTTAATGATTGCAGACATTCCTGAAATAGTAAGGTTCTTAACATTCTCTACTCTCTTTTTTGTGAGTATATTCATCACCATAATTGCAGAACTAGGAAGTGGCTACGTAGGAGAATTTTTAATTTTTAAAATTTATTTTATGAATTGTCATATCCAACAGGTTCCTCAATTAAAGATCTGAACAGTTGTTGATAGGTTTTTCCTTATTTAGCTGTATTGGTCTTTAGAAAGCAGATTTAGTCTGTCACCAGAACTATACTTAAAGCTTCTATAACAGAGTGAAAAGTTCTTTTAGAACTAAAATCTAATGATCTAACCTATGAACATTTAGGGTTTTAGTAGAATCCATGTTGAAAAGAAGTTAAAAAGATTTATCTTGAGATTTTCTATGATTTGAGAGGGAAACCATGTGCTAAGTCAGTAGGAATGAATTTCTATGGCCAGAGTGGGACAGATTTGGAAGAAAGATAAAATATTGAAAGTAAATCTATTTGTAGGAATAAAAAATATAATATATGTTAATTAATGCTAGGATTTGGATAGTTATAAAGATGGGAGAAGGAATCCTTAGTTGCCTTGAATAGAAACATAGGTTTACTTTATTGGTTCAGAACTTAGCAGAGGCTAAGTACCTAGAGATGAATGCCATGCTTAGGTGGTTAAGAAGGATTTACCTCAGCATCTTATGACTTGAAGAGAATTTGGTATTTCATGGTGAACCACTCATGAGAGTTCTTTTAGAAATAAATAAATAAATATAATTCCAAGGAATAATAACTTTTTGAGGAGTCAAGAACTATTTTGTCCCTATTAAATATGTAGATCTTTAACAAAGTTTCCTGGGAACTTGATTCACTCAGTGAATTTCCCATAAATTAGTTTTTAACTATTCTTTTCTCATTGACTCTGATTCTCTCTATAACTAGATGGAAGAGGTAAACAGATCCTTTTAGTAAATTCTCTCTCCATTTCCTTACAATTTCCAACAGAAGGAAATATATAGAATAGTGCCAAAATCAATGGTAAAATGAAAAGTGTTTTAAGAACTCTAAGGGGGCACTGATACATTGTTGGTGAATTTGTGAATACATCCAGCTATTCTGGAGAACAATTTGGAACTATGCTCAAAAAGTTATCAAACTGTGCGTACCCTTTGATCTAGCAGTGTTACTACTGGGCTTATATCCCATTGAGATTTTAAAGAAGGGAAAGGGACCTGTATGTGCAAGAATGTTTGTGGCAGCCCTCTTTGTAGTGATCAGAAACTGGAAACTGAGTGGATGCCCATCAGTTGGAGAATGGCTGAATGAATTGTGGTATATGAATGTAATGGAATATTATTGTTCTGTAAGAAATGACCATCAGTATCATTTCAGAAAGATCTGAAGTGACTTACATGAATTGAGGCTGAGTGAAATGAGCAGGACCAAGAGATCAGATATACTTCAACAACAATGCTATATGATATCAATTCTGATGGACATGGCCATCTTCAACAATGAGATGAACCAAATCAGTTCAAATAGAGAAGTAATGAATTGAATCAGCTACACCCAGAGAAAGAACTCTGGGAGATGACTATGAACCACTACATAGAATTCCCAATCCCTCTATTTTTGTCCTCCTGCATTTTGGATTTCCTTCACAGGGTAATTGTACACTATTTAAAAGTCCGATTCTTTTGGTACAGCAAAATAACTGTATAGACATGTATACATATATTATATCTAACTTATACTTTAACATATTTAACATGTATTGGTCAACCTGCCATCTGGGGGAGGGGCTGGGGGGAAGGAGGGGAAAAGTTGGTAGAAAAGGTTTTGCAATTGTCAATGCTGAAAAATTACGCATGCATTATCTTGTGAATAAAAAGCTATAATAATAATAAAAAAAAGAACTCTAAGGGGGCTCAGTATGAGCAAGAATGTTTGGGAAGGAAACTCTTAATTTTTAAAAGAAAATAGAATTTTATTTAGATCTTAAAGAATGAGAGAGAAAAGACAATTACATTCTAGGTAATATCAATATTACAAGTTATACTTTAGCAGATGGAATGCCTAAAAGAAAGTGAAAATACTTAACCATAGTAGGAATTTCAAGTTAGAAAATAAAAGAAATTATGTTTTCATAGATCAGTTGAGATGATATCATGGTTATCCTTCAATGCCTTACTGATATACAGAGTATGAAATTATGAAGTTTTATAATTTATATATAATTTATATATATATTTTATATATATAATTTATATGTATATTTTATATATATAATTTATATATAATTTTTTCTTATAAAAAAAGATCAGGCCCTGAAGAGAGCTACATGGAGAGGAAGAATGAACAGAAGCTGAAAAAACAATTAGGATATAGACAGATTGCTAGATTGATTGATGATTGATTAATATGATATATACAGATAGTGAAATATAGATATATTTTATCTATGTACATATAGGTACACATACACATATATATGTGTACATATGTGTGTATGTACATTTATACATCTATACATATATATAGTTTCACTGCTTAGAAAGCAAAGGATTTTCTTTTCCCCATTTAAATAAAATTAATGAGAAAAATTTTAGCAGAAAGCCAAAAGCTGCTTTTGACCAAGCAAATATTATGATAGGTCTCTCTTGCCTAGAAATCTATTTCCTCTTCTCTTCTTTCCTTTTTCCTTCTTGTTCTTCTACTCTTCTTCTGTGCTGCCCTTCACTCCTCTCCACTACTCTCACTTCTTTTCTACTTTCTTTTCTTTTCCTCTCTTCTCTTTAGCTCTCTCTATCTCAGTTTCTGCCTGTCTGTCTCTTTCTTTCTTTTATGCTGATTGTCAATTTTGTTCTTTTGATGCTACAAGGATTTGACATAATTCCCTTCTTGAACTTTAAAAAAATTTATTTTTTGTAATTACTAGAAATATATTTTCTATTCTTCACACTACCTTTCCCATTCAAAAAGAAAAGCAAAACCATTTTAAAATATGTATATTTAAGGAAAATAAATCACCACATTGACATGACCATAGAAATATAATGTTTTAACTGAACCTTGAGTACATTATCATTCCTTCAGGATGAGAACTAACAAGCTTCGTATTTGGGCCTCTGTAATATAACAATGAACTGTAGCAGTTCATTGTATTGATAAGAATTTTTAAATCTTTCAAAGTTTTTTCTTTATATTGCTTTCTATTTTTTTCTTTATTCTACAATACTCTAGGGACATTCTCTAGGGAAAGTTTGTTATATACATACATACACATTTACATATATAGATACTATATATTTGAGTATATATATTTATAAATATATACATATAGTATGTGAATATATATATGTAGTATCAGAATAGCATAACATGAATATTTATCATAGCTTTCATTTTACAGTTCTTCTGTGATATAACATTATCTTTACAATGTTAAAACATGTCAATTTTAGGACCTGAATATTTTTCTTTAATATGATAACTCACATTTTTAATAGAAATATGAATTTTAAAGTAGAGTATTTTATTTAATAGCTATTTTTGTCCCAAGAATATATCATTCCACATATTGAAAGGGTGTATGATATTGTAGAAAGAATTTTGGACTTAATACCAGGGGAATCCTGAATTTCAGTCCTACCTTCAACATTTAGTAGCTGTAGAATGACAGGTCAATCATGAAACTTCTCTAAACTTTAGTTGTTGTTTTTTTTTTTTTAATACCTATAAAAATGGGAATAGTAGTATTTATTTGTAGAACTGTTAGGAAGCTAAATGACATAGCAATACACATAAAGTGATTAATAAATATTAATCCTTTATATAAATATCAGATTTGTGTTTTTTGAACATATTTATACCAGATAGCCTTTTTGATATTTCATTACCTTATTACCATAGAGCAATCTGGATATTCAAAACCACATGAATTAGATTGTTTTCAAAATGATATATAGTGGGAAATAAGTCAGTTCTCAGCTTTTTTTAATCTGTTCATTCTTGTTTCTAATTAGAATCTGCTTTTCAAGTAGGTGTAAAAAGAGTATAAATATTCATGGATACAGGAAACTAAGATTAGTGGTAGAAGAATGGGACTTATCTTCTTGTGGAAACTATACAAGAAACTTCAGTTTTACTTTCTTTGCCAAATGAAAGTGGGGAAGATATTGGGATACATATGTTATCAGTTCCACCACTGGGATATCAAGGAGTGTTCTCTATCCTAGAGAGCGCAAAATCAATGCTTAGAAAGGGCTTAGCAGACAGTTGAGCAGGAAGAACTACTTCACAACAGAGGGACTCTTCTTAAAGGAGAAAGCAAGTCGCTAACACCCATCACCAGGTTGCCCTACCATTTATTAAACATTTTAACCAGAAAGGAACATTAAAGAGGCCTACAGATTAGGAACACAATTGAAAAACCTCTAAGAAAGGAAATATCTTATTAATTCATTAAGTCAAACTGCTTGTATCTACACTTGTATGACTAGAATTATGGTTCATTAACTTCATTTCTTTATATGAGTTAATTAGCTCAGAGGAGGCCAGAAATTAATTACCAGCTTATATAGTTTGTGCAGAATGGCATTCTGTTTATTTAGTTTCTCCTATTAACTTTTAATCTCTTCAAACAATAAAAGAGGTAATTAGTATTTTATAAACAAAAATGAATGCAACAAAGGCAAATAATTTGCCAAATAGTGAGGCTCCTGTGAGGAACCTGATAGTTGGGTGGTTCAAGATACAGACCTTTTCACTGTTAACTATGAGCAAAATGAGATGGAACATGTTGGTAGTCTTAAGGTAGGATCTCATAATCCATCATTAAAGAAGAGATATCCAGTAATACCTCTTAGAGCAGAAAAATGAGCCTTAAAAAGTTTCCAGCTGTTTGAAAATAATTGCCCATGTATTCAACTACAGTTGCTGTTTAAAACATCTTTCCCAAGACATTGCCAGATATGCTTACATGGAAACAAAAGTGATACAGGAGAATCCTGCCAAGATATGGTTGTTTGAGGATTTTAAAAAAAAATCATGCTATATTTAAGTATCTTTAAAATTTGATACCACAGTTTATGATATTACCTAAAATACAGCATAAACAAGAGTCTTATCACAGGGCAACACATATAGCAGACCGTCTAAAAAGACAGGAAGTGGAATTGTGAAGGTTAAGGAAACATTTAAAGATTAAACTTAAATATACTTCTTCCTATTTGAGTAGAAAGCTACATGTCCTCTGCAAAAATATAGCTAAGAATAAACAATTGAAACAAAATATTTTATGTTATCACCTAAATAAATGTTGTTTTCAAGACATTCAAAATATTTGACAAAACACTTGTTTTACTTAAAGAGGGATTTTTATAGTATCCAAATTTAGTAGATATGCACTGAATTAGCCAATTTATTTAATCAATATATTTTGTTAGCATAACATTAATATTAATTAAATGTTCATTTACAAAAATTGCATCCTTAACAGCTTAAATTCAAAGGCACTGAATGCAGGGTACTCTAGCTAAAGTCTTCTGCACAGCAGGATTCAGCATCCCTAGGAAGCTTCTATCAGACAAGCTCATATTAATAGAAAACATCTTCTAAGTCCTTTTAACACACTAGACAATTTCCCCCAAAATAATAACTTTAACTGCAAAGCTTGGATGCCTTTGTTTTTCACATAAACAGGAAGTTTCAACTGCTTCTATTTATTCTGCTGGATGAGCTTTGCTACATTCTATATATGTTCTTCCAATCATGGCAGATAAAGGAGAGAAAAAAAAGCCCAATATACCAAATCTTTACACATTTAAAAAGAATCTATAAATAATGTCACAAGTAAAAGACCTACTATATGCTTGAGGGGAAGAGACAGAGAGAGAGACAGACAGACAGAATCAGAGTTCACATAAAGAAAATATTAAGATGAATAATATAAGTTTAGATTGAAGGATACCATATGTAAAGGATTTTGAAAGATAATCAATGTATGCACTGAATTCTGCAACTGATTGTATCAATACTTCACCATTGAAACATTGTATTCTCCACTAGCTATGCAGGGAGCATTAAATTCTTCATTAGAAAGGTTTAAATCATCACAATTGATTTTAACCTGTGACAGAGAATAGAATTTCTCTTCCTGTGCTCTGTTCTGCCCTGTGCTTTATTCCTCTTTTGTCTTAAAATCCTCTTGATGTGAAACAGCTGCCATCTTCAACCTGATTAACAGATAGGCAGGGCTACTTTATTGGGAGCATTAGCTTTACAGCACAAATCACATGGCTTCAAAGGGTCAGAGAAACATTCAGACTGCTCACTATGACTATGATTTCCAGCAGTTCTTTACTTCTGAAAGGCAGCCGTTCCAATAGGACCTGCCTCATAATCTGGAAGTAAGCTAATGACCACATTAGCTTAATTTCTACAGTTTTCTTTTGATGATCCTGATAGTTTAAAAGAAAAAAGAAAGGATCAAAACAATTAAATTAAAAGCAAAATTAATCTGTCTCCCTCCCCCATCCAAACAAATGTTAGTTTTGTCTGGTTATTTATTTTTCATTCATTCATTCATTTAAAGGATCAACAATGGAACAGTTACTGCACTTCTTCCCAGTGTGGGATTTTATTTGTTCTGTTTACTAGTGCTTGAGCAAATTGCTAATACCTATTGGTGAAGAGTAAGGAAAGGCTCCTCTTTTACCCTTATCCATAAATTCTATGGATCAGAGTACAGTGACCATATGGAGAAAAGCATTAAGAGTAAATAAAATGCACATAGGTACCCTAGGGACTCCTATTCATGTTTGTGTAATCACTCTGCCAGATTAAAGGCTCCATGTTGATTGCAAGTTTTAAATGTAAACTTTGAAAAGTCCGGGTGTCAGTCAACACTATACATTTTCCAGTTTTCTTACCTCTCACACTTAACAAGGCTTAAAATGTCCTTCTAGAGTTTTCTTTTCTTGAGTTCAGGAGTTCTATTTTTAGATTCTATAGTCCCTAAAGCTTTACATGTAGTCATTTTCAATAATATCAAATGTCTCTTTTGCATTTTTGAATTTCTTTATTTTTCTTCTTGTGTACTAATTATATGGTCATTTTATTATTTTTCTCCCCATTTCATTTTCCTAAATTGTCCCTGGAATCTAGAATTTCTCTATAAGCAAGTAAAAATGATTAAATTGCTTCACCAATCTTAGTTCAGAATTTAATAACTTTTTTTAATGAACTACTGAAAAGGCCTTCTAATTGTTTTCCGTTTCCCTAGATACAAATCTATCCTTGACCCATGTTGTCAAAATTAATGTAGACATCTGATTGATTTACTTCCCTATCCCAAAAAGTTTCTATGGTTCCCTAGTACCTGTAAAGATAAACTGAAACCCCATTCTTGTTATTCAAAGCACTTCTGAATATGGTACCACACTTTATTTTTTGATACCTTACGTTATTCCCCATTCTGTCTAGACTAAGTAGAATATTGTCACTGTCATTAAAAAGGGATTTTTCTCCCCTCAATCTACCATTTACTTAAGTTATTTTTTGTCCCTGCATTACCTTTGCCTATTGAATCCTTGTCTACCCTTTAAACCCCAGCAAAAATGCCACTTGCCTTTGAAAATTTTTTTCCCCTCTTACCTACCTTCAATGGTTGTATTTCCTTTCATACCTCATATAGTTGTTTATTTTCTTTCTTTTTTCATTTTTCAGTTGTTTTGTTTTATAAAGCTGCAATATAGGTATCATATATTTTGCATTGTCCATCTCTTTTTCAGTGTTCTTTATGCTTTCTAGTCTATAAGTTAAATAGAAGCAAGGGCTATTTCTTATCAAATTTTTATATCCTTACCAACAGTTAGCACAGTGCCCTACATGTAGTACTCCTTTAATAATTTTTACAATGTATTTAAGTAACTTAATTAATTTCAGTAATTCCTTTAAATTGAAGACTATTTCCATTTGGGTTCAATTATAATTCTGATAATATTAAAAGGACTTCTGATTGTCCCTCCCACTGAGATACAGACAATGTCCTGGAATTAGTTATACAAAAACACCACATTTAAAGTTTGTAAAAAAGTAATGACATGGAATATATGGAGTTCGGTCTGTATATAGAAATGTATTCTTTTAAGATTACAAGTCTGGAAGGGACATTGGACCACTTTTAATACATAGCCTTCATGCTAGAATATAAATAAAATATGTCAGGTAAATACTTATGCTATGCTACAGTATTGGTAGGGCAGAGAAAGGATACAGGAATAAGCTGTAGACATTTCCAAACTTTGAGCCTGTGTTCATATGCCAGATTAGCATGGGCTGATTTTGACTTGTATTTTTTTTTCCCTACATTTTACATTCCTGCAAAAATCAATGGATTGCTTCAAGTCCTGGTTTAAATAATACCTCTCCCAGGAGAATACCTCTGGTCTATAGCTCTCATCAACATGGAGCTCATATATAATCTTGTTAACATTTTGTAGATCTTCTTTCTTCCTAAAATAATTCTAAGCAGCTCTAGAGGGAAGCTGGCAGCCCCAAATTAAAAGACCTGTTTCTGTTCTTCCCTTCTAGTACCCTTCAGGTAAAACTCTTCAGAGTTTTAGCCTTGCACTATCTTGTCTCTTTGTTTCTGAAAGCAGATTTCTAGTAATTTTTCTGAATCTCCTCAAACTGTCATGTCTCCAAATCAATAGTACTATGTTGGGCATGGAACCTTCTAAAGCCCATCCAAGGAACTGGTCAGAGGTCTACTCAACAGCCACATTAGTTCTATGCTCTAATATGACTTCCACAGTTATCCTGTGAGGCCCACAAAGAAGAAAGCCTCTAGGATTTTCCTGTCATTATTCAAAAATCAGTCTTTCCCTGGTCTTCAAGGCAAAATGTATTCCAGAGAAACATCTTTTTCTTTTTAGGTAAAGTATCAATCTCAAAATAAAGAAATTTTAAATAAGTAATTAAGAAGCCAGGCATTTTCTCTGCAGGTTCCTATCAAATAATCAAATAATATGTTTTTCCTAGGAAAAAAGAACAAGAACATAAGAAAGTAAACATACATCAAATGTTTTAAAATCCACAAACATTTTAAATATCTAAAAGACAGAGTAAGGACACAAGTAATTACTTCCCACAAACTCATGCAAATTCCTTTCATCTAAGAGCTTCATGCTTTGTAATAAATGCAGTTCTAGGGTTCACTCAATAAGATGAATGGACCAAACTAAACTGTGAGATATATATTACATTACATATGAGATATATATTACATTACTGAGATATATATGAGATATATATTACATTACATTACTGTGAGATATATATTACATTACATATACACATTACATATACACATTACATATACACATTACATATATACACATATTACATATATACACATATTACAAGACCACAAAAGGGTTTTAATAGAATATGAATTATCTGAAATATGAATACATATAGAGACAGGAAAATATTAAGATTCATAAAGGAAAATTTATAACTGTTAATCAAGAGACAATGGCTCACATCCTCAAATAATTAAGTGATACCCTAAAGGTTTGAGTGAATTGATATACTGCCACAAGAACCATTTTATTCCAAAGGTTTCCAAATAATTAGATGAAACAAAAAATAAACTGGAATTAAGGTACTACTGACCACACTCTATCTAAAATAAGACAAACATCTAAAGTATTCCATTTGTATTTCTGTCTTTATTTATTAATAGCTATGGATCAATGATGCAAAAGTTAACAATATCTCAGTTATCTTAATTATTATTTTTAAATATAGCAAAAAGATAATAGAGTGAAAAAATTATTAAATTTGAACTCAGAGGTCTTGGTATGAAATTCCAGATAATTTTCCAGTGTGTGATTTAAAGTAAATTACTTATCATTTCTTATGTCTGCATTTACCAATCTATAAAATTGGGATAATGATGTATGTACCACCTATGGTACCAAGGTACTATTGAACGAAGCAATCAAATAGCAGATTCAATGTTCTGTATAAATGTTGATTTTTATTATGTAAAATGGTTAAAATGTCACCAAATAATTTTTCTTATCTACATAGCTTATTATACCACTACAGAAGGCACCTTTTCATTTCCTGTCCTTATTCATGATTCAATTCTCCTTTTTGAATTAGTTTTATGTATTTTTGAATTCACTTATTTCTTTTATTTCTTTATATTTAGGATTACTCTTCTTTCTTCCTTATCCTACCACTAGCATATCACAAGATTCCTTTCTCTGATATTCTTAACCCTGAGAAGAGCTCATCTATGTCTTCATATCTCTCATGGCTTCAATGATACTCTCTCTGCTGAGAACTTCTAAATCATTATCTCCTCTTCTGTCCTTTCTATGAATCCCCATAAAAATTTCAGAATTTAGAGTTAAACCTTACAAATCATTAAGTTTAACTTATATCTAGACAAAAATCCAGTGAATGGAATCTTTACTTCAAAAACCTTCAGTAAGAGAGAATTCATTGCCTCCCAAGACAGTTCATTCTCTGTTCTTGAGTTATCTTTCAGTAGTATCTTACTTTTTGTGACTCCATTTGGGATTTTCTTAAGCAAAAAAAGTTACTAGAATGAGTTATCATTTCCTTCTCATTTAACAGATGAAGAAACTGAGATAATCAGGATTAAGTGACTTGTCCAGGCTAACAAACCTAATAAGTGTCTGTGGTCAAATTTGAACTTTGGTCTTCCTGATTCTAAGGCCTGAAGCTCTATCCATTGCACCATCTATCTGCAGCTCTACTTGGTTTTAAATCCTTAGCACCCCCAAGATAAGTTATCACTTCTAATCTTATCACCATGCTGTTAATTCTGGGATATTCTGGGCTAAGTATGTGATACATATGGGATATTCAGTATCTTTCCACTGTGCTCAGCCTCCTCTAATCACTGACTGGAGAGCTGGAGAGTAGAGTTCATAACTGCTCAATCTACTTTCCATCCATGGCTCTGAATTCAACTCCAAGATACAAAACACCTTCCCTGTGGCTATCATCTGGCACTTCATTCTTTCCAAATTTCTTCTGTGTGTTCTCTCCCCATATTAGATTATAAATTGATTGAAGGGAGGACATAACTTTCTTTTATTTGTATTAATAGCACTTAGCAAAGTACCTGGAACATTGTTGTTGTTCATCCTTCTTTCTCAAAGAGGACCAGTGACATTGTAAACATGATGATTTTTGAATGAATTGGATTTAAGGGAGGCAGAGCTATGCAAAATCATTAGACTCATTCTCTCCTCAAGAGCTGTCAGAGACCACAGTGGTGAAATGTAAGTCAAGATGACTGAGACAGTCCAAAGTTGGACATACAGTAAATGCTTAATAAAAGTTTATTGAATTGAGTTGAAAATGAAGACTCAGTACAATCAGGATTCAAGTTCCACTTAGAAATATACTGACTATTTGACCCTGGGTCAGAGGGTCACACAACAGAGGGTCCATTGCCCCAAGGTAATGCTTAGCCCATAAATCACAGAACAATTGAAACTTGGATTGGTAGAGTTTCCTCACTGGAAATACCACATACCAATCACCTCACAGATCCGTTAGAAAACTAATCTCATTTCCTTCCCCCAAACTTCCCCTTTATAGTTCCTAATGTATTTCTAGGTTATGGTCATTCCTTCTGTTTTCTGGTATTGAAAATGTAGAATTTTCTTTGACCCCAAACTTTCTATGATTTTCTCATTTTCCTGTTATCCATGAAATTTTATTGATTTTTTTCCCTTTGAAATGTTTGTTGGATTAATTTACTCTACTTTATTCCTATTGTACCACTTTATTCTAGCATCTCATCCCCTTAAGCCTAGATTGCATAAGTAACTTCTTAAAATCATTCTGTCCCTAATAACAAGTCCCTCCAAATATACCCTATGAACTATTGTCAGGTATAATCTTAATAAAATCATTACCTTGATCAAGAAATCTTGTTCAAAAGGATAATTTAACCTATCAGGAGGAATTTGTGACCAAAGAAATAGAAAACATCATGAAAGATAAAATGGACAACTTTGATTGCTTTAAACTAAAACGTTTTTGCACAAACAAAACCAAAAGAAATAAAATTAAAAAGGAAGTACAAATCTGGGGGGAAAATCTTTACAGCTAGTATTTCTGATAAAGGTCTTATTTCTAAAACATATAAGGAACTGTGTCAAATTTATAAAAATGCAAGTCATTCTCTATTTGATAAATGGTCCAAAGATGTGAACAATTTTCAGATGATGAAATTAAAGCTATTTATAGTCATATGAGAAAAGACTCTAAATCACTATTGATTAGAGAAATGCAAATTAAAACAATTTTGAGATACCACCTCACATTTCTCAGATTGGCTAAGATGACAGGAAAAGATAGTGATAAATGTTAGAGGGAATGTGAGAAAACTGAGACATTAATGCATTGTTGGTGGAGTTGTGATATGATCCAACCATTCTGGAAAGCAATCTGAAAGTAGTCCCAAAGGGCTCTAAAACTGTGCATACCCTGTGATCCAGCAGTGCCATTAAGTGGATCTGCATCCCAAGGAAATCATAAAGGAGGGAAAAGGACCCACATGTGCAAAAATTTTTATAGCATCACTTTTTGTGGTAATAAAGAATTGTAAAATGAGTAGATGTCTATCAATTGGGGAATCATTGAATAACTTGTGATGTATGAAGGTAATGGAATATTATTGTTCTATAAAAAATGATGAAGAAGCTGATTATAGAAAGGCCTGGAAAGATTGAACTGATGCTGAGACAAACAAGCAGAACCAGGAATATATTGTACACAGTAATAGCAAGAATGTAAGATGATCAAGTATGAAAGACTTGGTTCTTTTCAGTGGTTCAAAGATTCAAAGTAATCCCAATATACTTTGGACAGAAAATTCCATCTGCATCCAGAAAAAGAACTAAAGAGACTGAATATAAATCAACACATACGTTCTTATATTTTTTCTGTTTTTTTTTTATCTGTTCCATGATTTTTCCCTTTTGCTCTGAATTTTTTTCTTCCAACATGTTTCATAAAGCAACATGTATTAAAACAAACAAAAAATAAATCTTTCTTCAATAACTTATTTTCATTCCTATTGTAAAATAAGGAATATGAGCTTCCTAATTTGTTAATCAAGTTTACTCTATCATGTATTAACCCATTTCCTGAAATTTTATTTCACACTTCTTAACTTAGGTGTTTATATATATATATATATATATATATATATATATATATATATATATACTGGATCTTTATTTATACCAATATTTCATCTGGAATATTTCATGTTTATCTTGTACAACTCCTTCTCCCACCTATCTTTTAAATACTATAGCAATCATAATCTATCTTGCATATATTTAATCGCAACAATAGTTTCATTACATGCAATTTTGTTTTGTTCTCTAGTCATTTCCCTTAATATCTGATATACCTTTACTTCATACTCAAAAGCCCAATGATAATGTTTTCTTATACCTGTTTGTACTAATTCTTTTACACATGAATGACATTTTAAAAATGCTTTCTAATGACTGTGGCAAATACCAGACTTTTAGTAACATGAAATATGTTAACATAATTAGCAAAAAACATAAAATGTAAAAAAAAAAATGCTGTTGACTCAAAGCACATGATATATATTAAGTACTGAAACTACACATTTCAATTGACTTTATTTTAAAAATTAATTCAAATGTAAATTTTTTAAATAGCCCTCACAAACTGAGAAGTGGCTCATATTGAAGATCCAGAAAAGAATCAAAAGGAATAACTTTAAAAATACTTAGACATCAAACTATATCCCCAATGTTCTACAAGTCCCTTGGGCCACCCTTTACTGCAAAATACTACATTGATGTGTGGGGCAATATTTATAGTACTTTCTATCTTACTTTCTACAATTATGTTAATTATTAAGGGGAAAAGGTCACAAATAATTTAATAAAAGTTCCATAGGAAAAAATTTTGCTGAATATCCTTTATAACATGGAATTTACTTTAAAAATCCATTCACAATAAGATTTTCTTTTTAAATAAATTTTCTTTCATTTCTAACACCATATCTTAATTCCATATCTAACTCAAATTCAGCAAGAACATAAAAGTAGACCAAAGTCTTCAGTAAAATAAAACACTGTGATCTTTTTCTCCTTCACCACATACTCACATTTAAGCTTCCTGCTTTCTTGAGACTACAAGGAGTATTTGTGTGACAAACTTTGGATGCTCATGGGGTTTTGATATATTGAGATCCATCAAAGTAAGTGGATACCAGTAGATCACTATTTGGGACTGGAGGAAATGATCTTCCCTCCCTCTTTAGCCTTACTGTTGACCAAGGTTATTCCTTTTATCATGTGCAGATTTTATTGAGTGATGGCAAGTGAGATGAATAGAAGCAAATAATGACAGTGCTGCAGTGATGAAATGAGAGACAGAGGTCGTCTAGGTTTTATACTGAACAAATTGAGTCACATCCACTCCTCATCCATTATTTAGGGGTGATTGGGCAGGCTTGGCTTCTATAGATTTGATAATCATTCAGATGTCCATATTTAATATGTAACATAAATTTCTCATTTGGATGTCGATGGCTTGTCACTGCAGAACAACAATGCATAAAAGGAGCTATAATGTATGGATTCTCAGAAATATTTGACATAAATAAATATGTAAAAAGGAGATAATAAAATCTGCTTCTGCCTGCCTGCCAGCTAGCCTTCATGTCAGACTGGACAGCCCCATCTAATACTGTGATTTTATGCAGCTGTATCCTATGAATATTGGCCTGCACACTGGAGATTAAAGCACAGCAGATGTTTCTCTGCAGGCTAACAAATATATCACCCCTGATAACGAATGACAAATGTTGTTCCATATTGTGTCAGACAAAACCAGGGCTCTTGTAAAACAAGTGTTACAGCTGGAATAGGATATTTTAACACAGTTACCTAAGGAGTAGACAAACAGAAAGCCGCTTGCCTGAAAGGTAGCTGAATACCAATCTGTAGTCCCCAAGTCATTCCTAGCCTAGCAGTGCAGAAGAAAAGTTCAAGAAAGAGTTTGTAATTAAGAGCAAGACATCTGCGAGAAGTCATCCCATTTTTCCTAGGATAACACATGTTAGTTTGCTAAGAATTTCCCAGCATCCAGTAACACTTTCCCTTTCATTAAATCTGGGTGGGCAAAGATAGATAATGTGGTGAGGTCACTTGGGAGAAGGGAAGATGGGAAGACTTGGACTAATATATGATCAGAATATGCTAATTAATGTATCTACTTTGACAACATTGATAGTTTATCTAGATTGACAAGAGACTCCAAAGTTAAATGTCATTTGAACCAGATGAAGCAAAATGCACAGTTCTTCATTGTTTTATGAAATATTGCATGAGCTTTAGTGAATTATGTGGTTACTTCTTGTTTTAGTTGGATCATTTTCTTCAAACACAAGTTAGTGATATGGTAATGTCATGTCCTCTATAGCTGGCTTTGGCTGAGGGGAGCTAATATTAATTTGTCCCTCTTTGCCCATTTGTTTACTAATCCAGAGCCTCTCTCCTTCTCCCCAAAAATAAATTCTGTACTTTAACCTTCATAGAAGGCAGAGTACCAAACTACTCAGCAATAATACAGCTTGACATTATGCTTTTATACTTAGCTCCTAAGGATTATAGCTGTTTAAGATAAGTTAGAGATGGGTAGGAGGCATATGAAATGTTACTGTCTACCTCTATCTTTTGAATTGTCCAGTGAGTAAGTAAATATACCTTTTACTGCCAGGAACAACACAGCAACTTTAAGGTACTTTTCTACTGGTTAATGAACTTTCCAAACCCACTCCCTAACCAAGACTTTGCTTTCCAGTTAACGGTGTTTTCCCCAAGCAATTTTATACAATGAGTCGGTAACAGTTGTTTGTCTGATAAAGCACGTACTATTTAGAACACAGATGTTTGATTATTATTTATTTCACTCCAAAGCCCACTAATTCAGTCCCAAATGATCTTTTCCTTCCTTTTGCTTAAATTTAATCTGGAATGTATGTTGTTGGTAAGTGACAGATAGTTTAATTATTAATAGGACCCTGCCATGCAATACACCATAGATTTAAAGTCATCCGGGGCCAAACCTCTATCACTTCTTTCCTTCCTTATGCTATTGGGATTCTTTGATGAATACAAAGATAATTATAAAACTCATTACAAACCTGCATGTATTATGTCCTTTTCTCAACATTTAGGTTGGCCTATAATTTTTTAAAGTACCATTCAAATTACTAAGTGGAGATAGATCAAGTAGACCTTTAGCATGAATTCCAGATGATATAGTCCACTATATTTGCACTAAATATATCTATTAATGGGGTAAATGGAGGTCACTAAAGAACATTGAAATATTTCCTCTTTGCACATGTCCATTTTGAGTTCTTTGAGGAAGGTATATTCCATGTCTTTGAAGAAGGTGTATTCTGTGTTAATATAGTCTATATACTAACAAAGGTAGATCAGTTTTGTTTGTTTGTTTTTAAAGATAAGCTTCTATGTTATCCCCTCTAATTTCATCATTAGTCTGCTAACTCAAGCCTAGATTTATACCACTCCCTCATTCTCCTCTTCCCTCTGACTAGAAGGTGGAAGAGTAAAATTCCACCCAATATTTTCCTTTGTGAAGGGCAGAAATTGGACTTTTTGACTTCCACCCCTCTGTAACTGCTTCTTTGCTTTCAAAGCTATAGAACAAGATTCTCCTTGGTATCCTCCCTCCTCTGCTTTTTTTTTTCCTTTCTTGAGGCAATTGGGATTAAGTGACTTGCCCAGGATCACACAGCTAGGAAGTGTTAAGTGTCAGAGATCAGATTTGAACTCAGACACTCCGACTTTAGGGCTGGTGCTCTATCCACTGCACCACTTAGCTGCCCCACCTCCTCTGCTTTTTAAAATTACTTTTGTTTGTTATCTCCCCCAATTAGATTGTAAATTCTTTGAGGCCAGGGACTATCTTTCTTTTTTTACTAAGTGTATCTCTATCACTTAGCAAGATGCCTAACACATGATAAGAACTTTAAAAACTGCTTATTCAATTGTTTTAAATTTAAAATAATAAATTTAAATAAGTTAAAATATTTAAAATTTAATTTAATTTGAAATAATACATCTTTAAGGAAAATTGTAGATAAGAGTTTCAGAATGGACGGGGTCGGGGGGGGGGGGGGGGGGGGGGGGGGGGGGGGGTGGTGGTAGATAAGTAGTATTCTGCATTATAGGAACTCCAAAGTAATGAGTCCATAGATGCACTCAATGCAAGAACTTTTGCCACATGTTTTCTATGCATTTTGTGAATTTCTAGGGTCAAACAATCATAATTTTCCAGGATCATTCTCCAATTACAGACATAAGAGTTCATCATTTCCAGTATTGAGGTTATTGATGCCTTCATAGGATCTCCCAGATAAAACATGCTTCTGTTCTTGCATTGGAGACCCTAGCACTATTTCCATGCCTAATGAAGAAATTATGTACGAATTTAGCAAGGATTCAGGAAGGAATGGGTTCATGTCCCACCTGACACTTACTAAGTAGTTCTAGGCAAGTCACTTAAACTCTCATTATCACAGGCAATTCATTAAGAATATAAATCAAAGTTAAGAATATAAGTCAAAGTTGACAGACCTAAAAGAACCATCCTTATTGGCAACTCCTTACATTAATGAAATCATAAGCATGAAAAAAATGGGAGTGGGACAGAAGGGGGAAGAGATGTAGATAAAGAAGAGATAAAGAAAGGAAACAGAAACAGAAACAGAGAGAGACAGAGATATAGAGAGAAAGAGACAGAGGCAAAGAAAAAGAGAATAAGGTAGGGGTATGAGTATAGAAGAATAGCAAATCTATATATTTCCTGGGATAATTAGGCAAAAGGAATTTAAATGGTGAATTGAATATTAATTATTAATAAATTTATTTAAAGTGAAAAATAATTTTTATCAATGTTGATCTTTCCTTTTCAAAAACTCAAACTAAATAGGGACATGTGCATATATATATATATATATATATATTAACATATGTATTTATTTGTAATATGAAGAGAGACAGACAGAAATGCAGAGATAGACATGCACAGAGAAAGAAAGAAAGAAACAGAAAGACAAAGACAAAGACAGAGACAGAGATTGAGACAGAGAGACAGAGATAGAGACACAGAGAAAGAGATCATACCAAAGGAGATAAAAGGAGGATAGAACCTGCACCTGAGACAGTGATTTGAACAAGAGACAGTTTACCCAGCTCCTATATACCTGTTGTAGCAAAACCATGAGTTCAAACTAGACTGAATAATAATCAAGAAATTAAATGAAAAACTAAAGTAATCCTTTCCGTCCCAGGACTAAATAAAAAAGTCAGTCAGAAGACATAGACAATAGAAAAAAATCCTCTGACAAAATAAGCACCAGCATAACTAGAGATAGAACACATTTAGCCTACATGGCTCTGTTTCTGAAGAGAGCAAAGTCACAGATCCAAGCACTCCTAAGGAGTACTATTACTGGACTGCAGTGAGATGAGTGTGAACTTCTCTGAGCTAAAGCACTCTCAAAGATACTGCAGGCACTGGAGCTCTGAAGTTACATAACTTTCGAATTGTCAAAGAAGGTCAATAACAGCAGCAGAAGCAACAACAACAATAATGATGATGATGATGATGATGGCTAACATTTATGTAAGTCATTACATATTTCATATAATTAAAATATGAATATAAATATATTTTTATATAAATGCACATATATTTATACACATACCTCTTACTTTTATTATCTCATCTGATCCTCACAATAATCCTGAAAAGTAGGTACTGTTTTTAAATTATTATTCCCATTTTAAAGATGAGAAAACTTAGGCAAAAAATGTGAAGCAACTTGGCCATGATGACAAAATTAATTAAGTTGCCTGAGGCTGAATTTAAACTCAGTTTTTGCTAACCATAACCCTAACACTTTATCCATAGTACCACTTACCTAACCAATTAAGGTTTGATGGTCTATATCTGAAAAATCCAAAGTTGGAGTGAGGATTTAACTATAGGACATCCAGATCATCATAAGATTTCAAGAAGTACAGGAAAACAGCCAGGCTTGGCAGATTGCTAGATAAGTGACAAAACTTAGCTCAGAAGTAAGGCCCAATACACAAATAAAAACTGGAGTGGTGAGTAAAACACTAAGTAGTATAAAAATATTGCAATGCTAGGATGTTCAAAATGAAAGAGTAGAAATTCAAAAGATAAAAAATTGAATTTTATACAAGCACTATCTGAATGTTTAAAAGAAATGAAACACAAGAAAAATAATGAAATTAAAAAAACTTAAGAAACATTTTTAGAAAAATAAAGAACTTAGAAGAGGACATGTTAAACCTTACTCAGGAAATGACACCATGAACTTTCTGAAAAGAACAACAAAAGAAACAAAAGAAATCTGGGAATCTGGAAATACAATTATATGATTTTCCAAAAGGAAAATATTTTGGGTATATTAAATAAAAATCTTAACTGTTAAACAAAAGTATCATGCTATGGGGAGGAGAGAAATGAATCTTGGAATAGAAGCCTTTTTAGCATTTCTAATGAAAAGAACAGTCAAGTAGGACATTTGCAATACAAAAGTAAGAGTACAGAGAAACCAAGAAGGATAAATTTGTTTTATCAGTTGGAAATTGTATGAGAATGTGCTAACATTATAATAAAGGAAAGACATGTTTCCCTTCTGAACCTTACTTCAAAGGGTACTACAAGAGTTAAATTAAAAACAAAGAACAAAAAAAGAAATCTTTGGAATTCATTGATTCTGTTCTGAGGGAGAAGGATGGGGAAGAGAAGAGACAGAATGAATATTAGAATATACTCTAATGTAGAAAAGAAAGAGAAAAGGATGTATTTTGCTATTTTTTTTTCAGTAGTATTTTAATTTTTTCAGTTACATGTAAAAATGTTTTCAACACTTATTTTGTAAAATTTTGAGTTCCAAATTTTTTTCTTCTTCCCTTTCTCCCTCTCTCTTAAGATATATACAGGTACAATAATTTTTAATCTATTTTTATATTATCCATGTGGGGGAAAAAAAAGGAAAAATCATGAAAAGGAAGAAGCAAAATAAAATTAAAAAGTGAAAATAGGATTTTTCAATACACATTCAGTCTCCATAGTTTTTTCTCTGGATGTGGATGGCATTTTCTATCCCAAGTCTATTGGAATTGCCTTAGATCATTGTATTCCTGAGAAGATCTAAGTCTATCATAGTTGATCATCACACAATCTTGCTGTTATTGTTTACAATATTCTCTAGATTCTGCTACTTCACTCAGCATCAGTTCATGTAATTCTTTCTAAGCTTTTCTGAAATCAGATTTTGCTATTTCTTGTAAATGGGTTAAATATGAAAAAAAAAGGTTAAGAATAAGGAAAGTATTAGGGTAATCAATCAATCAGCCAGTCTTCATTAAAATCTTATTATGTGTCAGGGACTGTTCTAAGCAATAACAATACAAAAGAGACAAAAGACAGTCCCTGCCCTTTAAGAGCTTATAATGAAATGAGGAAAATGACATGCAAAAATGTATATGTGCAAAATAAAATATGTACAATATAAACAGGAAATAATTAAAAGAGGAAAGACATTAGAATAATAAAGGGATAAAGAAAGCTTCCTATAGAATTTATGATTTTAGTTGAAACTTAAAGGAAGCCAGAGATAGTTGGAACAGAGTAAAGTGTTTCAAGTATAGGAGTCAGCCAAAATTTATATCTGTAACAGAGATGGGATGTCTTATTCAAAGAAGTCAGAAAACCAGTATTACTGGATTGAAAAATATGTGTAGAAAGGTAAAGATGAATGAAAGACTATGAATGGAGCATGTTGTATTTACTCCTGGAGTTTATTGAGTGAAAGTGTGATGTGACTGAATCTACAATTAAGGAAAAATAACTATTTTAATTTTTAAATTTTTAAATAATAGCTTTTTATTTTCAATATATACACAAAGATAGTTTTCAACATTCATCCTTGCAAAATCGTGTGTTTCAATGTTTTTCTTTGTCCTTTCTCCTCCCCTAAACAGCAAGTAATCCAATATATGTTAAGCATGTGCAAATTCTTCTATACATATTACCATAATTATCATGCTGCACAAGAAAAATCAGATCAAAAAGGAAAAAAATGAGAAAGAAAACAAAAAGCAAGAAACAACAACTAAAAAGTGAAAATGTTATGTTGTGATCCTCACTCAGTTCCCACATTCCTCTCTCTGGGTGCAGATGGCTCTCCATCATAAGTCTTTTGGAATTGGACTGGATCACTGAAGCATAATCTTGCTATTGCTATGTACAATATTCTCTTGGGATTCTCATTTCATTTAGCATCAGTTCATGTAAGTCTCTGCAGGTCTCTCTGAAATCATCTTCCAGATCATTTCTTATAGAACAATCATTTTCCATAACATTCCATATTCCATAACATTCATATTCCGTAACTTAATCAGCCATTTCTCAAATGATGGGCATTCACTAAGCTTCCAGCTCCCTGCCACTATGAAAAGGACTGCTACAAACATCCCTGCACATATAGGTCCTCCTCCTCTGTTCATGGTCTCCCAGGGATACAGGCCTAGCAGAGATACTACTGGATCAACGGTTATACACAGTTCCATAGTTCCTTGGGTACAGTTCCGTCTGCTCTCCAGATTAGTTCACAACTCCACCAATAATGCACTAATATCCCAGTTCTCCCACATCCCCTCCAACATTCATAATTATCTTTTCCTGTCATTTAAGTCAATTTAAGAGGTGTGTAATGGTAGCTGGAATCATCTTAATTTGAATTTCTATGAATCAATAGTGATTTAGAATATTTTTTCATATGACTAGAAATAGTTTCAATTTCTTCATCTGAAAATTGTCTGTTCATATCCTTTGACCATTTATCAATCAGAGAATGGCTTGTATTCTAAAAAAAAAAAAAATCATTTTAATGGCAATAGATTAGTGTGGAAGAAGACAATGTTGTACACCCACCAGCATGCTCTTGCTATTGCAGATGTGAGGTCATGAGGACTAGAGGTGTGATGGTGTCAGAGAACAGAATGGATAATTCTTGAGAGATGTTGCAAAGGTGAAATGAACAGGCTTTGGCACAAGGTTGGCTATGGGAGGATTAAAGGTAATGAGAAATGGCAAGATGACTCAGCTTGTGAACCTGAAGAATTGAGAGGATGGTGTTGCTTTCCATATTAGTTCACTTATAGACATAAAATATTTATTTTTAATTGGATAAAAATATTATAAAGTAAAATAATTTTGAGAAACTAAGGATCTCTGATGAGTACATTAACTAACCATCTCTCTAGAATATTTCGTGATGATGAGACATGCTATATATCTCCTGAGAAGAGAAGTGATGGACATAGCATGTAAAACATCCATTTTTTTTTTTTTTTTTTATTTAGCCACTATGTGTATTCATTTTTAGTTGATTACGCTTCTTTGGTATGAGAGTTTTTATTCTGTCTATCACTTTGTCTCTATTTCTCTTTTGTGATTTTTAATTGGAGGGGGTGCCTTTGGGGTAGGAGAGGATGGTTAGTAATGATTATACCAAATTAAAAAGAGAGCCATTGTAAAAAAAAATGAACTAACGATAATAAAATTTAAGTTTAGAAGGAAGCATTCATAATGCTTTAGTTTTGAAAGTAATGTGTTGAATTTATTATATAATAAAAGTGGCATGAAATAGAGATTCATGGTTTCATAAATAAATCTCTGTGTTCTACTGTGTGTATGGTGATGATGTTTTTGATGCTTAAATTCAGACTTCTTTTTTAAACAGAAGGAAAGTGGATTAATTTAAGGATACTGGAATCCTGTAAATCCTTGGCATTCATTTGTGGGATCCACATGACAATATAGAAAATGGAGATAGTAATAGGAAGGAGAGAGAATAATATAATTCAACCTCACTTTAGTATTATTCAGTATAACTCTAGCTAGACAGCACCAAAAGAAATACAAGATTAAGGACCTGACTTGGAATTGGAGTTCCTGGAGCTTTGTCTTGCTTTAGACACTTACTAGTTGTGTGACCATGTACAAAACATTTAAACTCTTTCAGCCTCAGCAACCTTCTATGTAAAATGGGGGTAAAAGAAGCATCTACATCACAGGATTGTTTTATCAATTAAAGCAAAATAAGTAATTGAACTTTTCAAATTTTAAAGTAGTATATAAATGTTAATTTGTGGAATAGACACTGTATGTGATACAGTGGCTAGAGCACATGACTTGAAATAAAGAAAATTCATCTTTCTGAGTTCAAATCTGGCTTCAGACAAATTATTTCACTATTTCTGCCAACCCTACATTGGGTCACCAAGAATTGAATATGACAGAAATGACTAAGCAATGATGAAATTAGCAATAGTAGTATTTAAAGTATTTTTAATACTAGTAATAGCAATAGCAGTAGTAATCCATTATTATGTTTAGGAAGTGAAGACCAACAGTGAAGAAGAGAATGAGTGAGTGAAAGGAACTCTTTATGTTTAGCTTACAATATAAAGAGTTTAGCTTATTAAAATCCTATGCAACAATATTCAAAAAGTTAAAGTGTTACTTATTATTAATTTTAGGAATAGGAAGTCTCTCTATTTTGCCTAGTTTTGAAGTGCATGGGTAATATCATCATTAATTGACTTAGAAGCTTTATTGTTGTTTTCTGAGTCTTAGTGAATCCATGAATTATAGCACACTAGGCTCTCCTATCCTCCACTGACTCCTGAAATCTTTCCAAGCTTTTGTTTGCTGTTTCCACGAAAGAATCTAGCTATGTCATCTTTTGCCATTCCCTTCTGCTTTTGCCTTCAAAATTTCCTACCAGGGTCTTTTTCAAGAATCCTACCTTCTCATTATATCACCACAGTATTTGAGCTTTGATCTGATATATTTCTGATCTTAGTTGTGATCATGACACCCTTCTCCCCCACCCCCCTTTTAGGCAGTCTATTCCAGGGCCAGACTTAGGACACCAGATAGGATTCAGTTCTACTGTGTAGGACTCAGAACTTACAAGCTTGAGATACAAGCTTAAGTATCTCCCAAATATCAGAGATTATCAGCATGTACCACTAAGCAGGGTCTTCTTGAAGGGTTAAAATATATTATTAGATCACAAAAAAGAATATGATATTCTTTAATAACTTAAGATCTCTGTCACTGTGGCAGGAATATTTTGGAGATAGATAATCACATTTTCATTTGTTGTGTGTGTTTGTTGGTATGTTTATTCTACTGAGTAAGAGCAAAATATAAGAATGTGAGAATATCTGGGATGGAATGTTATAGAGTAAGGGGACACATTATTATATTGGAGAAGATAATAACATTTAAAAAAAGGCATATCATTGATTGCTGCAGATAAATAATTAAGGAAATAAGTTTATATTCAACAAAAAGCCTCTCTCTCACTTATGTGCTCCAAAGGTCAAATGTATTTTCTTTTTTCTGTGGGAGTGCTTTGTATGATATCTGAAAAGCAAGCTGCAGTATCCCTTTGAAAAAATGGAATGGTGTTAACATAATAATTAAACAAACTGACTAATGGGGGTAAGAAAAGCACAGGCATCTCAAAGCTTTTCCTAAATCCACTCAGCTGGAAGAATGACCCCCAGGGTTCCAAAACTGTAGATTTTCAGTCTGAGAAAAGGTCTACATATTGTTTTTAAAGTAGAGAAAGAAATAACATGTTTAGTTTCCATTGGCTCCTGAAGCTGCATGTATCCAGCTTCTATATTCTACATAGACTCAGTAGGTATGTTCTGATGGGCTAATTGCTTCTGTTACCAGTAGTCCAACTGAATACATTTTTGCTATTACCATTCATCTTTCTAACTACACTAACAAAATAAAATAAAATGAAAATTTAAAAAGTTTTTTTTTGATGGCCTCTTTCAACTGAGTAGTTGGTAATAAAATGATGCTAATAAATAATAAATGGTAATAAATAATAATAAATAATACAATTGTAATAAAAATGGTAATAAAAAATAACCCAAAATTCCAAACAACCATGCTACCTCTACTACCAAGTAATTGTTGAAAAAAATGGGGGAAACTCCTTAAAATTAAATGGATTTTAATTAAAGTCTCAAATAGATTAGGATGGATATTTTTCTTGAGAAAAACAATGTTTTGTCACTTGATATAACCTAATTTCCAAGGAGAAATGGTCTAATAATGCAATACATATTACATTTAAAAGGAGAAATATAGCATAATAGACAAGTGATTTTTGAAGATCTAAATTTAAATTTTCCATTTAACATATACTGGACAAGTCACTCAAGCTCTAGAGCCCCAGACAACTCATCAAGTTCGGAAACTGCAGAGCAGATGATAATGAGCATAAAGTGGAGGAGTTTCCTCATTAGGATCATCTACCTAAGTTGGAAGTCCATCTACCCAAACCTATTATTTTACAGATAATGTAACTGAAGGTAAGTAGTTAAGGAACTTCCACTCTGTCTCACAAGTAGCATCAAATGCAGGATTTCAATCCAACTTTTCTAACCCTATAATATTTTTTTCCACTTTTAGCTGCCTAATCCTAACCTAATACAAACATGAATCTATTTTATTTCATGAACATCTAGTTCAAAAATAAATCATTAGATGTCTGTCCACATCTAAAAGCAAGATGTAACTAGGAAGATCCTGGAGGACTTAATATTTTAACTGAAAAGATCAGAGATTTGGAGTTGGAAAGACCTTAAAAGTTGCTGATTCCTTATTGAACAGATAAAGAAACAGGTCCAGTTAAGTTGTGATTTCAATACCATACCAACACCAACATCATAAAAGTAATTAATCAGAGCTGGGATATAAAGTTAGGTTCTCTGACATCAGCACAAATGTTCTTGCCACTGAATCACTCTGATCTATATTTAAAGGTTATAGAACTAATCACGTAGGCAGCTTTTGTTGAAATCATTCAAAATATCATTCAAAATCTTTTATTAGCATTAACTTTCCCCATAAAAAAGAAAGATGGCTTTTAGATATTTCAAAACCTGCCATAATATTTGGAACATTTTCCCACACCATACACAGCCACTCATTGCTACATTTTCTCAAATAGGCTTCATCCCAGAGGGACAGCTATAGGATATGGAACTCATAAGACAGGAAGAGTCCCACCAGAAAAGAAGACTGAACATTCTTTGAATGCAGCCACTGAGTTAAGAATGAAAGTAAAACAAAATATCAAGGTCTAGTTTATTCATGATTTAATTTTAGTTATTTTATCATCAATTAACAGAAAGATGGAAATCTGGTATAATATAATTTAGTATATCCAATTTCTCTTCATAAGAATTACTTTATGCCAATTTGATTCTGAGAAAAAAAATTAAAAATTTAAAATTGGGAGCCCCTCTCTGAAATGTTGAACAAAAAATAAAGTTCTTAAAATCTGCTAAATGTGCAGGATACAAGATAGAGAAAGAAATAAATAGATATGCTACTCCTCCCAAAATATAAATGGTCTAATATATGGGCAAACAATTCTCAAAAGAATAATAGCAAAGTATTCACAATCACCTTAAAGAACATTGCAAATCACTAATAATAGGAAAAAATTCAAATCTAGACAAATCTAACATTTGATCTCATACCATGCAAATTGACAAAGATAACAGTCAATATTGATGGGATGATACACTAATATATTGTCGGTGGAGCTATGAAATCCATTTGGGAAAGCAATTTGGAGTTATTCAAATAAAATGACTAAAATATACATACTTTTTGAGCCAGAAACTCTATTACTGGCTTTTACCCTAGGGAAAGTATCCTTAAAATACAGTTTGTTATTTGAGATGGCCCTTTGGGGATGGAAGAAAGATAGGGTACTGAAGGGGGATTAGGGTGATATAAAAACAAAATATATGAATACAAAATTATTTTTTAAAAAATGACAAATACTAACGAGGTTTTGTTGTCATAGTTGAATTGTTGACAAAGAGTGTGGCATTTTTCTCAAAAATTCTGAATTCACATTCTAGCTCTTACCCTTAATCTCTGTGGTAATTCAGAATACTACTTAATTTTAGTGGTTTCAGGAAACTCCTAGAAATTTTGAGCTAAGGCATAGATGAACTTTGATATTCATTGTTAGAGGGAGTTCCTATGATGACTTATCCATGATTGATGAAATCATAACTCCTGTGAGTTTTCTTAAATGGGTGAAACAAATTACAACAGAAGACAGACAGAATTTTTAAGGAATACTTGTACTTGCCAAAATATCAAAGAATTATTTTTTTAAAATAAAATTGGTATTCTCTTCACAGATGTAGATTGCAACCTCTTTTTTGAAGCAGATAGCTTTTGTAATGTCTTATGCTGAGAATAATTCAACTAGTGATGGTTAATTTTCTGTTGAGATAATTCAAACATTTCATCTGGTTCTTAGATGACAGACTTACATAAAGACTGAGTCCATACCTTAGGGTTTCGCCTTTGAGAAATCCAGCAGTACTTGCACAGCATAAATGGCCAGCAAAATAGGACTTCAGTAGAGGAACTTAAAGGGGGAAAAAATCTAAGTTTTGTTTTATTTTCAGATAATCTAAACAATCCTCTTACTGGGTGAATTTTATTTTCTTCAGCTAATTACTAGTATACCCTATGGCCACTGCCTACTCATGCCCAAACCAGTGCCAGGGGACTCAGCCACTGATTGAAGGGCTACTGTGGCAGCTTTCATTCCTTCAGAAAGTACAAATTGTGATGGAAAATCCCAGAATGATTCCTAAAAGCCCCAGGACTTTGTACTAAAATTCTCCAAGTAGTCCTACCCTTAGAAGCTTTACTGCACTTAAAACAAATGAATAAAGCACTTTATGAATTCTAGAAATGGAAATTATACCTTCCATCCCCAACTGTTCTTTCCTTAATATGGCCTTTAAATATGGAGTCTCAACAGGGAATCTGTAAACATTTGGAAATTCCTCATTCATCAATTTAGATACTAAAGATCCACATCTACCTAAAAAACTATTACCAAGGCAATTTTATTTTTCTTGTGATCATAGAAACATAACTAGTATAACATCATGCCTACATAATTAAAGCTATTTTCTGTGAAATTAAAACACAAATTTACTATGGTAAGATTTTTCCATTAAAATATTATAAGAATTGTAGAATATTACATGTTTTAAGAGCTATTTCATTATATACAATACACATTCCTAAAATGAGTCATTTTTTCAATCATACCATTTAAATATAGTCTTCTTTTCCTGTTCTTTTTTCCTCTTCTATATTTTTTCATTAGATAATATGAATTTGGTAACCATATAATAGACCTTATCATCTCTTTTGTACATATGTGTACATCTCTACCTACTGTTTGCCAGGATAGTTCTATCAGACTATTTATTAGCTCAATTTACAGAATGGCACTATTCCATTCAAATGAAAACAATCAGATCTGGTTAGTGAATCTTCCTATCTTTGGTATAAATGTATAGTTGGAATTAAACTTTTGAGGGAAGAAGTTGAGGAACACTGACTTTCCAGTGAATTTTCAGAAGGAAGATGTTATATGGTCAGTATTGTTAAATTATATGTCCTCAAATGTTAAAATACATTGATTATCAAATAGCCTCTAATTTTTTACAGCAAACAACCTATCAAAAGATCCAAAGACAATAACAACTATCTTTTCTCCCAGTATTTCTGATAAGGAGGTTAAGGGATGTAGTCTGGTTTTATTGGTATTGGGTACTCCTAATGAAGAATCCCCTTCTACCAAATCCAATAGATATCTGCTTCGTAATTTATAGTCCCAGGGACTAATCTAAGATTCAAGTCATCAAAAGAAATCATTTGCCCAGTATCATATGTATCAGAGGTGAGTCTTCAATGTAGGTCTTCTTGACTTCAAGATCAGTTTTAAGCCCACTAAGCTGTAGCTTCCTTTAATTAGGGAGGTGACATAGATATAACTACTTCCTTATAGATCAAGAAACAGACTTATAGAGTTAAATAGTTTACCCATTCTCACATAGTTAACATTCTTAAGTAAGAATTTAAACTTCAGAATAAGCTTATTTCTATTTCCACTGCATTATTGTCCATACATTCACTGTCATGTAAAAAAAAATGAAAAATGAAAACCAAATGTTATTAAACATAAATTCTTTGTCTGAAGACATGACAGCTTTTGTGAATTGGCAGGTACTAAATTGTCACAGTGTAATAATATCTGAAACCACGGAGAAATGGCTCCAATAAGCTGTATTTCTTTATTATCTCAGTTTAAGTTTTAGTCTCCAAATCATCAAATGGTGCCAAATTGAATTTGCCAGTCCTCTTAAAGAGATTAATTAATTGTTCTTTTGATAAAGATCTGGTTTCAGTGATTTTTATCTTCCCATTATACCTCCCTTATTGTAATCATTCAGAGTTATGATCCAATAGTGTTGGATAGTGTTGGTGATCTCTGCAACCAAGAATCCTGTAGATGAAATTCTATTATCATTGCATCAAAGGAATGGGATTACTGAATTTATTCATTTATTGAAAACTGAAAATATTTTCTTTTCTTGATAAATATTTACTTACTAACCATTTCAATTTCCCTTTCTGAGATTATTTAAGAAACAATAATGGCCTTGAGATTAGCACTATCATTCAGTTTCTTTGATTCTAAAGTTACATAGATGTGACTTATGATCTATAATCCTTAGCATCCCTTCTAACCAAAGTGAAGTATGAAAAATGTCAAATAGTTTTCTCTCTCTCTGTCTCTCTTTCTCTCTCTACCCCCTCTCTCCCATTATATGCGTTATGTATATATGTATATATACACACATTTATACATTATATAAGGATATGTATATATAAACTTATGAAAATGCACATGCATGTGAAGCATTTTTTTCTACATAAAATATATATGCTATGGAATGTATGCATTTGGAGATATTAAAGGTAAAAAATGCTAGAGTTAGGGACAATTTGATGAAAATTCTGGTGAGGTATTTAATAAATATGAAGCAACAGGAGTTGGAACTAACAGTACATTACCAACTATAAAATCTTCTGCTCATGTGATAGTTGAAATGAATGAAGTAATGCCAAAATTGATCTGCATTCTTTTTTTCTTAAGACTTCAGTCATAATATTTAGAAATAGTTATATGGTATACATGCTTGTTCAATTTTGTTGCCATGACATGATAAGAGAATGTGGAAAGATGAACATAACACCGTAAAGAAGAAAACACACAGCTATTAATTAAATAGAGAAAGAAAAATAATCGTCATGACAATTATGCCAAATCTTCCATCTTTACTTCATGTGGCAGATTTGGTGGATTTTGGTGGATTTCAGCTAAAGGGGCAGTCTGTAGATCTTGAAAGAACAAAGTAATTATTAAGCACATATTGTGCCGGTCACTTTTCTAAGTGCTTAAAACAAGGAAACTCAAGGAGTTTGCATTTGAATTGGAGAAGATTAACTAACATAATTCAAGTAGGGATAGAAAGGGGGTAAAGATAGACCTGCCCTGTCATTGTAAATGTCTGAGAAGTGGAGTGGATCTTGCCTCTGGAGTTTGATGATTCTTGTGTAAGTAAGGGTGAGGATTTTGAGCTATTCTACCTCCTTTAAATTAAATTCACCTAGGAGTCAATTCATCATTACATAATGTCATTAGCCCTCTTTGAAAATAAGGGACAAACAAGAATTAAAACAAGAAGTGAGATTAATTGAAAACTCACTTTTCAAAGCCATGTATTTCAAGAGCTGCATTTTAGATCCCTGGAATTTTATTTCTGCTGGGCTTAAGTAAATATCAAACAACATAGGAAAGCTATGGAGTTACAATGGAAAAATTTGCATTATTCACTGTCATCTTTTAATGATTAAGTTTTTGACAATTTGTGTTTTTAAATCTGAATGTGAACTCTGTGAGGATATACAGGAATCCGTTTTGCTTAGTTCTTGGTTCTTAGCAAAGTATCTGTCATATTAAGTATTTAATAAATACTATTTAGTGACTAATTCAATGAATAAATATATGATTATCTGTCATGAAATTGGAACTGTCAAAAATCTATATAAGATGGGAAAATTTTGAAGTTTATGCTTTTCACCGATATTTGATCAAAGAACTATGAACCTTTGACACTCACTCTCCATCCCATTCCAAAAGTTTTCTGGTAAAACATGATTGAAATGTCTAAGTCATTTATTAAAAACGTTAGATATTTTTCATTATTTCCCAATAGTAATACTTCATATTATATTTTCTGCTTTATTCCTTCTCTAGATTCCCAAGTACCTCTAAATACTCACTCATTTTAAGTGCTGTACTGGATTACTTAACATAGGATATGTGAACTATTTTATATATATATAAAAACAGTATAAAATGTAATTTAAATATAATTATTTTCTTTGTAATCCTATTTATCTTATTAAAACATTTAAATATAGTATTCTGAGGTGGAGTCTATATGCTTCAGATTCAGAAAAGCATCCATGGCACAAAAAATGCTTTTTTGTCAAGCATAAAGAATGCTAGATTTGGAATCTTAAAATATGTCATTTACTAACTTTTTGAGCTCAGATAATATTAGTTCAGGTCTTGAGGCCTTAGCTTCCTCCTCTGTAAAATTAGGGCATTAGCTTAGATTATTACTAAGGCACCTTCAAGTGTCAGATTTATGATTCTCTGATTCTTCTTCTTCAGTCTGTGATTTATTAACACTCTTCTTGGTATATTTGCCTTGACTTCCATTGCTGCTGGAGATCTCTCTATTAATTTCCCTATGCTAGAGCTTAAAGGAGAAAAGTGAGTAGAAAATCTCTAAAGACTGGTAATTATGAATCTAATATTTTTTTTTTTTTCTGTTTTCTTTCCTGAGAGACTTCTAGTCAACAAGCATTTGATTCCCAATTGGATAATTCATCCCAAAATATCAATTTAGGTAGAATGCTCAGGAAAGTCATCTTTTTTAACCCCCCACCCCTTTTTATGGGCTGTCATCCACCATTAGGACATAAATCCTTTGAGACAGTGCTTGTCTTTTATTTTGCTTGTATTTATATTTCTAGGCTTCAGGTGCAATGCCTAACATCTAGTAAGCAATTAATAATGATTTTTTAACTGACTAATATTAATTTAACAAGTACTATGCTTTAAGGCACTTTGGCAAGTGCTAAGAATAAAAAGGCAAAAATCCAGTATCTGGTCTGAAAGATTTACACATTAGGGGAGAAGTATGGAAACAACTGGGTATGAACAAAATAGAAACAAGGTTAATTGGAGATATAATCTCAAAGCAAAGTCACAAAGATTAAAGAGGACCTGGAAAAACTTTGAAGAAAATAATACTTTCACGGAGACTTAGAATTCAGCAAAGTCAGAGAAATGAAAATAAGGGGGGAGTTAATTTGAGATATGAATTTGTTTCTCATAAATAATTGTTGTTGTTTATTCTTTGTTGGTGAAGAGGACCATGACATTAGAAAACTGATGCCATGACATGCAAGTGATTTGGATTTGAGTCAGGGGAGGGTTGTACAAAGTCACTAGCTTCACTTTCTCCCTCAGAACCATCTGAGTCCAGTGACTAGATATAAATCAGGACAACTGGAGATAGCCCTGAATACAGTGGGAGATCTTGCCCTTTTAAAATTAAGGTCTTTAACAGGTCTCAGTTTGACAGAGGCAATGTCTATTCAGTGATTAAGACCGGGTAACTCTCATAAATAACATTAAATAAGACTATAAATATAATACTAATAAATGCCAAAATATGAGAAAGTTTATTTAATTTTTTTTTCTAAATTAAGATAAAAAATTAGAATCAAAGCTAAATAAAAAGTTAAATTTTGCTTATTTTCCGAGGAAAGAAACTATCAGTTTGAGGAGATTAGACTACTATACTATTTCCTGAGGCTATAGAATTTCCCTAGTATCTTTCATTTCTTTGTAGTAAAAACTCGTTCATATAAAAGACAATTCTTTTATTAATAATAATTCTTCAAATTTAGTGCTTGGCCAGTGAAGATGTCTATGTGACTTACTATCATGTCATTATATTATATCACTTCTCAGCATATGTAGGCCAACCTCATCAATCACACTTATATTTCATATAGAACAATAGAAATTGTGACAGAGAAAGCTGTCTTTGCTGTGAGAATAGGCAAGGTTCAAATCTTGCCTTTGAGATATATTAGCTGTATGTCCCAGGATATGTCCTTAAACCTCTTATTGTTGCCAGGCAACTCTTTGAGACTGAAGATGTAAATTGGTAAATAGTACCAATTGGATTTCCCTACAACAGTGAACTTACTGGTCTGTACTAAATTTAATATTACTATGTTTAGCCTCTCTTAAGCCATATTTTAAACTGTATTAGAAACTTGCATGTATATGTCTTTTACTTCTTAGATTTTAATCTTGTTGAGAGCTTTTCATTCTTTTATTGTTAGTACTTAGTACTGCATCTTTCACACATAACATGTTTGTTAAATTAAACTTAATCATATCCTCTAAAAAGGATTATTAATTTCATTTAAACTATTAAATTTGCATTAAACTTTGGAATTTTCTTCCATGTCTTATGATAATTACTCTTTTTAAAAGTAATAAAAATATTCTATTTAAAAATACAATATGGGTGAATCTAAAATCCAATTAAAATAAAATTAACAAAATTATCTCTTTTAATCTCCTGTGGTCAGACAATGGTGATACAATCGGAATCTCTCCAAATATGGGAAAAAAAGATGAGATAGGGGAGAAAATTTATGTTCATGATGGAGAGGAAGAAGAAAAGGAGAATGATACATAGAGTGTCACATGAGATGAGTGTAGATTTTAGCTCTAATATTACTTTACTTCATGACTTTGGAAAAAACACTGAGCCCTATTCTCTTCATCTTTAAAAATGGCCATACCCTCACAGAGTCATTGCAAGGGAGTTATTTTGTAAACTTTTAAAGTATCACATAAATGGGAAGATTTAACTAAATAATGGTGGACAAGTCACTTAGCATCTATGTGCCCCTTAAGTTGATTTCCCTCCTTTTAGAGAAAAGAAAACAAGGTCCACAAAAATTAAGGAACTTGCTCTACCTCTTAAAGTTAGAAGAGATAGAATTCAAACCCAAGTTCTTGATTAATTCTTCCTAAGACCTATCTGAAATGGAAAACATTCATTACTAACTAAAATAGTTGCATAAAAATAAATTAGTTGCAATAATGTTGGGGAAGGAAACTTACTGACCTGGTAAAAATACTGTACATTCATGTCCTTTTTTGCATTATAATTTAGAATACCTCAGGATCAAGATTTAGAAGTTTAATGTTCTTGTCATAGAAGGTAGCAAATGTAAGGTAGATTTTGCTTTGTTCTTTTGTGTTTAATTAGTAGAAGAAATAGCTATTTTTCCTTATAATTGAAGTGAACAACTTTCCTACTACTCTCTCTATTGACCTATGTTAAGCAGCAAGTGGATTAAATACATTGAAAAATTAATTCCATTCAATGAAAAATAAATTAATCTGATTGACTGATGCTCATAAAATATGATTTTGTCTGTTAAATTTTTTTTATATCCAGTTGTTATTAGGCACAACCCAAATTAGAATTCATCTCTGAAAGGCTTACATAAACACATGAAATAGGAGTATGAAAAATAGATTATAGAATAGAATAGAATAGAATATAGTATGTTCTTCCCAATATTATACTACTGTATTTTACTATATGGTGCAATATCGTAACAGCATTAGAACAATAATATAATATGACATATGATAATATCATGTCATATTATATAATTTTGTGTTATGTATAGAATAGCATAATATAACAATACAAGATCATATAAGGAAGTTTATTGTAACATGATATGGTATAATCTGAAGCAATACTATAATGTAACATAATGCAACTATTATAACATTATATTATAACATTACACAGTGTAATAAAAATTATTGTTTATGCCAATGTAATATAAGTCATTTCATGGTTTAGGATGACATGAGTTCAAGGGCAGCCTCTTCCGTGCAGTGATTATGAAACTCCAATTAAGTTAGTTAATCTCTGCCTCAGACAACTCTTTTAGATTTTGAAATGCAGAGATGTAATGAGAGAGTTTTTTCAACAATTTCCAGGTCCAGACTAATATAGATATAACACACACACACACACACACACACATATATATATATATATAGAGAGAGAGAGAGAGAGAGAGAGAGATGTGCAGAGCCAAAGCTATAACTATAGACAAAGATAACATATATGACATTACACAGTCTGGTCAATTTACTCTCAGGTATATTTTGAAAGCAAATTTCATGATCTACTTTTTTTTCTTAATGTGTTAAACTGTATTTGAATACTTGCCTTAAGGCTTTTATTTTCTTAATAGTTCTCTTCTCAATTCCTTCTGAGCCACCCACAGTCAATGACCTAAATGTTAAACTAAATATAGTTTATAGAAAAAAAAAAGTAATACAATTGGTCTAATATCTTTGAAGTGTTTGAGGTTTTCTGCAGTCTGGGTACTGAGCTTTTGCTAAGCTACCCACACTCAGGGGCAATATCCTTAATGATGAAAGGGACACTTCTGTAGTGTGTGATGATGGCTAAAGAGCTTTTTTTCCCCTTTTCTTTAATGAAGAAAACTGGCTGACATGAAGATTAGAGTCTTTACCTTGATATAATTATCATCATGCTCTAATAACTTCATAAAGCACATTCCCAGAATTTTTTAACAGAGAATGTAGATATGCACAAGAATACATATATATTATGGGAAGAAGGCCCAAAGAATTCAGAGCAAGTAAAAGACTCTCTATAGAAAACATTAAAAAACAAGATAGGGCAAAACCAAACCAAACCTGTGGTTTTAATTGTGGCAAATCTGACTTAGGTACTTTCAGTACATTCTCAGATAATTCCACTTATTCTAGAATCCTGGAAAACATTCAGCTAAAACTTTGTCATACCTTGGTCCATAAGTAGATGTTCCTAGTGGGAAACATTTGTGTGGTTCAGAATAAGAAGTTCCTGTTGAAAAGGGGCATGCAAACTATTTTTAAATCCTAATAATGTGTAAATTTGGTTCTTAAAAATTTAGTTCTCGATAATATACAATATTTACCAAGATACCATTAAAAAAAGAGAGAAAGAGAAAAGAATCAATGACAATTCTTTTACTGTGTGCTTCAATGTAACTAGTTTAAGAATAAACTAAGAAAAAAAAATAACTTTTTCTCCTAAGAGAGAAAGCTCATCACTGCTCCCCCTTCGTGTACTCTCCTATATGCATCCCTACTGAATCCTCATAATGTGAGGAGAACTTGCAGAGAACCTTTGATTTCCAATAGCTTCTCTCCCTCCCACTCAAATAATTAAGATGATCATTGTATCCTGCTTAGCCCTCTCCCCTCCCCCCTTTTCGGTCAAATCATCTTGGCACAAGCCGCACAAACAAAGTTTGTTAACAGCTTTAAACTTGGAAGGCCCGCTTTTTAAATATTTGCCGCTACATAATTGAAACAGCTGTTTTAATGAGATACCTACTGTCATCATTTTACCCTGGCTGAGCTGGGTGACAACAAAGCAGTAATAACGAATTCAATAATAATTAACTCGGGTCATCTGCTCATCTGTCACGGCCCATCAGCTTTAGGGAGAAAAATCCCAGTGAACTTCTCTCTTTTGTGAGCTTTCCAAAACTCTGCAATAAAATGCTTAGAGAGGACTCTAGGTAGCCCTTCAAAAGTTCTAAGCAAACTGGTAAGTAGGTTAATTAAATTTTATGCATGTTTAAATGCTAATGATTACATTCCTAACATTACAGTGTAATCTGTTATGGAATGATGTCATGCAAGCAGTGGTTTTTAGTACCTAAACACATTTCCATCCTGATGTGGAGAGCGGCTCTGGATCATTTATCGGAGGGCAGGAAGTTGACAGCGGGTTTGGAAAGCCAGGTTTTCCATTCAGGTCCCTTAACTTGTCTGTTGAATGCTAAGCAGTGAAGTTACAGAAAACAACTGGTATAAACCCAGCAGCAAGCTGAGAAGGATAAATGATCTGAGGGTCTTCCTTTGAGCTATACTTCAGAATTCACACTCTTCATTCACAGAAGTAAAAGAATATATATACATATATATTTCCTTTTAAAAGCAATTTGGGTAAAATAATAAAACAAACTAATTTTCTGTTTTGATTGATATTTTAAAATATCAGAAGCATTTGTACCCATCATGCCTCTACAAAACTGATTTTTGTTTTTTGGAGCCACCACAATGGCTCCAATATTAGTATTTTCCCCTGTGAAAATGTCAAATCTAGATCATGATACTTCCTGTTTCCATATGGGAAATAAGGCAAAGCTATTTTTTTTTTTTACTTTGTTTTTTTTTTTCCATTTCAATTATGGGAAGTTTTTTAGTATTACTTTATTCACATCTTGAATAATGAGGTGAAATTGTATATAGAAGGAATTATACCTGTAACACAGGGCAATCTATTCTCCTATTCTCTGTCATCTTCAGACTTCCTGCATGTGCTCACTTTTTTTTTTTTTTTATCAATTATGTGGATATTTTACTAAAAAAAAAAAAAAAAATCAGAACTTCTATTAACTGGATAAGTGCCACAATTCAACTTTGTCTTCCTTCTAGTACAGTTGTACTGCTCTGTAGTTCTTTTCCTTTCTCCCTTGGACTACTTGTTTTATAACCTGAGAGGAAACTGTATTTCTATTTCTCTAATTTCCTTTCTTCCCTTGCTCCCTTTCCCCCAAATGGAGTTCGTAAAACTTCAGGTAATCTAACAAAAACACCTAAAAAAAACCCCTTATACCTACACAATGTCACTGAGTTTCTAACATGTTGTTATGTAAAGAATACTATTATTGATTAAGATAATCATTTCCCTGGTTCCAAATCAAGAAATGCATAGAATGTTGGTTAGGAGACCCATTTTTCTGTTTTGTGAGCTGAGTGTTTTTCCCTACCAGTTTATGATGCTGTGCCTTTAGTTTTTCCACATAGGAACTACTAGACTCCATAACAACAAAGCAATGATATTTTCTGATGGCAAAAGGGATATTTTAAGAGCTGCTAAATTGGCAAATCTTTGCCAATATCTCAGCATTATTTTTGACTACAAAAGATAGTTCACAAAGCAAAACTGGAAATGTCACATAGCTCAACTCTGTTGTGAAAAAAAAAAAAAAACAACTTGATTCATAATGCTCTCACCCTCAAATTAACTGTTTTTTTGTGATGCAGTTTAAAATAAAAGAAACAGTCAGCTCAAGCCTTCTGTGTAAAGGATTTAAACAAGGATGTTTAAGACAAACAGCACTAGTAGAGTAAATGTATGGAGAGTTCCCTAGACTCTACTAAATAACCTATCCTTTCCCCATTGCTCTTCAAGCTGATACCCCAAAAGGACCTTTAAAGTGCCCCTTTCTATTCCTATGAATATCACAGTGGGAATGTAGCAGTAAACTTAGGGATATACCTTGCACTGAGATTGTAGTGGTTAACACTGTCTGCTGACTTCATCAACATTTTGCAGTTGTTCAAAAGAGTAAATAGTTTTGAATTTCAACAGTAGCCTTGAATCAGTCAGCATGTGAGGTAGAAAGTTATTTTCCTTACTTGGTGCATAAACTGAGGGATCTTGGGTTTGTTTTAGCTCTAAACATGGGCAGCTTTACTAGCCCCATGTAATTTAGTCTATGATCTGACCAAATTTAACCCAATAATTATTGATCCAAGACTGGAACAGATGGTGCAATGGAAAGCATCAAGCCATTAGTTATTAGGAACTGCAAAAACATGTACAATTCCAAAGGCCAGGTAACTTTCAAACTACTTGCTTATTTTATTTGCACACACATTCATTGTGTTTTAATTATTTGTGCCCCTGTAGATTGACATAAATGTTGACTTTCTTCTCCAAAGACTCTAAACTCTGAGATTAGTCACTGTGTTTTTGGAATCTTTGTTGTTTCCCAATATACCTAGAACAGTGCTGAAGCTTCAGAGTGAGTATTTAATTGACAGATTTCCAGTGATCCATTTATCTAAGTGAATATTTAAAATGTATCTATTTTGCTTATGCCCCAAAGTTTGCTCATGCCCCATCATGAGAGAGATGATTTGTGTTTTCTTCTTCTAAATTGGAAATATACAGATTGTATGCTTTGTTAAAAACAAACAAACAAACAAAAAACTGAGTGGCTAATAGCTCCATTACAATAATGGATACATAGAAATCATGTTTTCATAAACTTCATAAAAATACTATAACTATACAATGTCATTGGATTTCTAAAATGTAAATAATAATAATAATATTATTTAGGATAATCATTATTTTCCCTGCTCCAAATCATGAAATGCATAGTAGGTAAATTTTGTTAATTAATGTTGATTAGGAGATCCAATTTACAATCTAAGCAACATGAAACTGTGAAAGGTACAATCTGAACATATTAGTAGTGGTAGAAGAAACAACTTACATAATCACACAAATATTTTATTTTGAATAGTTATGGAAAACTTGTCATTATGAATCTATTATTAATCAATTCATATCAATCAATCAACCAACAAACATTTTTTAAAAACTTCTACACTGTCTCAGATCATGTTGTGCTAGGTGATAGAAATGAAGATTAAAGAAAAAGAAAGGAATGGAAAATAAAAAGAAATATTTCCTTACCTCAAGAAGTTTAGTGGGAGTTTAGGGGAACATTAAAAACAAGTTGAGCACAAGAAAAATAAATGCAAGGTAATCTGATGACAGACATAAGATGTCCCCAAAGTCTTAGTGTATTTTAAGTTTACCTTGAACAATTTTAAATTTAATAAGCTTAAAACTCCCTTGAGATGTTTGGAGAAATCATGAATAAATGCATTTATTGTTGTTAGATCCTGAATACAATGACCTCAAAATTGTTCAAATAGCTTTTTCTGTAATTTACTAAAAATGTCACTTTGATCTACTCTGCATACATCTTGTATCTTGTATGTAACTAGGTATTTTTATGATATTTTATGCCATTAGAATGTATTGTCTTTGTGGAAAGTATTTTTACCCTCTTTGTACCCATAGTGTTTAGCATAGTGCCTGGAACATAGTGAGAATTTAAAATATGCTTGTGGAAAGATTTACTGATAACATGGGTCATTTTCCAATGATTTACAAAGTATCCTAAACAACAGGCATAATATAAATATATTAACACTTTCATGAAAAAAGAGAAAGATTAACAGAAATTTTTGGAGCACATAAGAAATAGGTTAAAAGTTTATAGAAGATGGCTGAATAAATTGTGGTATATGAAAATTATGGAATATTACTGTTCTGTAAGAAATGACCAACAGGATGATTTCAGAAAGGCCTGGAGAGACTTACACGAACTGATGCTGAGTGAAATGAGCAGGACCAGGAGATCATTATATTCTTCAACAACAATACTATATGATGACCAGTTCTGATGGATCAGGCCATCCTCAGCAACGAGATCAACCAAATCATTTCTAATGGAGCAGTAATGAACTGAACTAGCTATACCCAGAAAAAGAACTCTGGGAGATGACTAAAAACCATTACATTGAATTCCCAATCCCTATATTTATGCACATATGCATTTTTGATTTCCTTCACAAGCTAATTGTACAATAATTCAGAGTCTGATTCTTTTTGTACAGCAAAATAATGTTTTGGTCATGTATACTTATTGTGTATCTAAGTTATATTTTAATATATTTAACATCTACTGGTCATCCTGCCATTTAGGGGTGGGGGGGGGTAAGAGGTGAAAAATTGGAACAAGAGGTTTGACAATTGTTAATGCTGTAAAGTTACCCATGTATATATCCTGTAAATAAAAGGCTATTAAATTAAAAAAAAAAAAGTTTATAGAAGTATTCTGGAAAAAGTAGATATAAATTTGATAACAAGTATACAACATTAGATCAATTAAACATAACTAGAAATGGGTTAATTCTAGAAGACCACCATGAAACAGAAGATTTAAGAGTGAAATTAAGAATGTACCACCTAAAAAATAGCAGGAACTCAACAACAACAACAACAACAACAACAACAACAACAACAAAAAAAAAAAAAAAAAAAAAAAAAAAAAAAAAAAAAAACCTCGAACAGAAAAACCCCAAATACCTGTCAGGAAATATTGTTTATAGAAATTGATGACTTTATAGTAGCAATTCAGGACCAAGTCATTGTCATTAGAAATTATTAAAAAAAAGATTTTCTTGCAAGGAGATATTTGAAATGGTGAAACATATAGATTGTAAAACTATTACTATGCAAAATAACTGAAAAGATTTAGCTTGATGGCAAGAATTATACATCAGAAGGTCATAATATTTCATCAACTGAATAGCAGGAAGACTTTGCATCATAAATATAACCTTTATTCTAAAGAGCTCAATTGATATATTTTATTAGAACTGGAGTTTTATTATATACTGAACAACTATCTATTATCATTTAGGTGATCCATGTACTAAACCAAAAAAAAAAAAAAAAACTTGAGAGCAATATTTTTAAATAAAAATCATTTTTACCAAATATTCATAACTTCCAAGTTACTTGGAATGAAAAATTTTCCAAATTAATTGGCTAGATTGTGAGGTATAGATTCTATTCAGGTAGATAATTGGAGCAGTGGATAGAATTCTAGGCATGGAGATAGAAAGAACTGAGTTCAAATATGGTATCAGATACTTACTATGTGACCCTGGACAAGTCATTTAATCCCTGTTTTCCTCAATTTCCTTTTTTTAAAAAAATAAACACAAAATAGAAAAAAAAAACATTGCTATGTGCACAGAAGATCATGAAAGAATTCAAAATATATGACAATAATTTTCTGTTTCAAGATAGCTTATATAATAAATATCACACATTGTGTTCAGAGTTGTCCATCTTTTGTTTGCTGCCCTATAGATTTTATTTTGTTCTCTGTTGTGTACTTTTTACCTTATTTTTTCCCCTTTCTTCTCCTCATCTACTCCAAGAAGGTTACACACAATTAAGCTTATGTATGTGTATGTGTATGTATATATATACATCCATGTATATGCATTCATATTCATATATATCTATAATCATATAAATATACATATATAATGTCTGTCTATATAAGGCCATACTATACTTTTTTGTCCCGTTTCTTTGAAGTGCTTAACATCATCCTTCATAAGTCTAAATCTTTCTAATTATTTTAACTAGTCTAAAACAATAATTACTTAATATGGCTGACAGATACTATAGTTTCTCTATTTTTCTCTTTTAATTAAATTTATTTTAGCTTTAACTTTGATATCAATGATTATTCTTGCTTTTTTTCTAATAAATTCTATACATGAATACTATTAGTATGTTTGTGTTTATCTCTTATTTTTATCCCCACTGGCTCCTCTCCATTTCTTCTACCCTACATTGCCTTGCCATTACTTAACTTACCCCACCTCCAAGGATCCCTCTATTATTCTCTCCTCCCAGCCTTTCCTTTTCTTTTTATCTCATTCTTATGAATCTATATACCTGAACCCATTCCCATTAATCAAATCTACATATCCTTCTATAATAACATTATTTTTTTCTCCTTTTTTCTTTATACATATAAAAGAGTTATACACATACATACACATTCTGGCTTTACTCTTTCAGAGGAAACAAGATTCTAGAACTACCAGTTCTCTTTTCCATTTCAGTACCTGCCTGTGTCACTTCTTCTTACATCTCACTCATGATAATATAATTACTCTTTTACCTTTTCTGCTGCTTTTTTTTTTTCTTTTTGGAATCACATCATAATGAGGCCTGCCCCAATCTTTCTTTTGAATTATCCTATTACTAATGACAATCTTAAATATGCAGTTTACATTTCTACATATAAAACAAAAACTGCCCTTATTGAATCCCTTGAAATTGATATTGGATATTTTTTCCACATTTCTCTTGGATATTATACATCAAAGTTTCTATCAAGTTCAGCTTTTTTTGCAACAAAATCCTGAAAGTCCGACAATTCATTAAATATTGTTTGTTTGTTTTTTTCCCATTCAGGATTATACCTAAGTTTGATGTTATGATTTTTTTGGCCACAACACTACTAATTTTCTTCTTTAATATATGGTGTCTAAGACTTATAATATTTTAATATAGCCACTTGCAAGATTTTGTATAGTTCTAATTGTGATTCTGCTATATTTGAATTATTTTTTCTTGTTATTTATATTTTCTCATTTACCTGGGGATTCAGAATTTGGCTAGGATATTCCTGTAGATTTTTTTCATAAGGGCTCTTTTATGTCATCACTAGTGGATTTTTTTCTAATTCTGTTTTTATTTGTTTTAATACTTCAGGGCAATTTTCTTTAATTCTTCTATTATTTCTTCTATTATTATATCTATACTTTTTGAGAATATCTTTCAGGTAGTATAATTATTCTTATGTTTTCTCTTCTTGGTCTGTTCTACAGATCAATTATTTTTCTTATGAGAAATCACACAATTTTTTCCTATATTTTATATCTTTTTTTTTAATTTCTTAGTCTTTCATAACTTTGATAATGTGGGCTTGTCCAGTTCTAGTTGTCAAAGAGACAACTTCTTCCTTAAGAATCTACTTCTTCTTTTTCTAGTTGATTGACTTTTTTCATAATTTTGGTTTTTTTAATTATTCTTTCCTTCCTCCCTCTCTCCTTCCCTCCCTTCCTCCTTTCTTCTCTCCTTTCCTCCCTCCTTTCCTTCTTCCTTCCTTCCTTCCTTCCTTCCTTCCTTCCTTCCTTCCTTCCTTCCTTCCTTCCTGCCTTTTGTTTTTCCTCAATCTTTCTCATTTGATTTTCAAAGTCATTTTTTAAATTTTTTTATGAATTCTTTTGGGACAGATGAAATTAAATGTTTCTCTTTGGGGGTAGTAGAGGCTTTTTTTTTCTTTCAATATCCTCCTTTGAAGATGAAGCCCCATCTTCTTTATTCCCATAGTAACTTTCAATCATTCTGTTCTTTCCCTTTTACTTGCTCTTTTAAAAAAAATATATTTATTTGTAGCAGATTGTTGGTGTAATCATATCTAGTCCTCAGTTATTGGGGATAGTGCCTCCTTTAGTTTTCACCTCTAGTTTGGAACATGAAACCCGAAACCAGTTTCCATAGCCAGCAGCCTGGGCCACCATGTCCCACTGTTTCTTCATTCACCAAATGTGTATGGGTTCCTTTTCACCCAGGGCCACATATCATAGCTGGGCCTAGTGTTCCTTATCAACAGAGTTTCACTCTATCTTCCCGTAGATGCCAGACTCCCCACACTATGTAGGAAATAAAAATTCTTGTATTTGAAGCTATCTCCCAACCCAGCTAGCCCCAGGGCTTTTCTGCTTAATGTTTCATCTGAAGTAGCCTGAAGGTATTTACACTTCATGTGAGCCTGTCATGGTATTTTCCTTTGGTTCTTTGGTTTTCTCTGATTATTTCAGAAGGCCCCTTTTCTGCCCCAATTCTTGTTATTTTTATTGCTTTATGTTAGCCCTGAAGCACTATTTTGTCTTCTTTGTGGGAAAAATCTGAAGAGCTTGTAATTACCTAATGTACTTCATCATCTTCCCAGAGTCATCTTCCTCAATTTCTTTAACAGAAATTAGGGATCATTATAACACTTCTTCCTAGGACTGTTGTAAAGATAAAATGAGACAATTTCATAAAACAATTAGTACAATGTCTAGCATATAATAGTTGCTTAATCAATACTTACTTTCTTCTCTTTCCTCTTCTTGAATGGTATCAAGGACTCTTTCAGTGAGTCTATAGAGGATCCAGGGATGGACCTGTAAGTTCAAAAATTTTAAAGAGCCCCATAGCATCCTGTTGTTCCAGAGTTTGATCCTAGAACTCTGAGGGGGAGCTATAGCTAGATTCACTCAGGAAGAATAAGTCAAAGCACACACATTATATCTAGAACTGCTATCTAGCTTCCTATTCTGTCTTTATATCCATCACACTGAAACCAATTTAATGATTTCTGAAAACACTAGGTATTTATTAGACAACAGAGGAGCAAACTATCACCAAATATAGACATGAAGTATTTCCTTCATAGTTAGACCTTTCAAGGTTTTCACATTTCTGACCCAACATAATTTTCAGAGGCAACATATTAGAATTTTATGTTTAGAATTTAATAAAATGAGGCTCAAAGAGGGTAACTGATTTGACCATATTACTCATACTTCTAGAAATTAGTAAAGTAGGAATTTGAATCAGTTCTTCTATTTCTAATCCAGGGGTCTTTCTTGTAGACCATGCTTACATTAGGAATATAATTGTAAACAAAGTGGAGATCAAGGAAGTAAAGAGTAAAGTAGAAGAGACAATTTAGAAATAATATATTAGTCTTGAGAGTTAATAGTATCTAAAATGTTATGTTATTAGGAAGGGAAAAGAATAATAGATAGAAACATATGGAGTTAGAATGGGCAATATTTGACAATTGATAGAGGGATAAGGCCAAAAGAAAAATCTTGAGCTTGGATCAATGGTAAAATATATACCTATCATCTTTGTACTTCCCTTTTAGTCTTGTTTCTGTTGGTTTCAGTTATGCAAAACATTTTGAATGTAATTAAAGTTGTCACTTTTTGCCTTTCATGGTGTTCTCTAGTTCTTCTTTGGTCTTAATTTCCTCCTTTCTCTAAACATCTGATAGATAAATTATCCTAATAATTTGTTTATTCTCCTAATTTGTTTATGGTATCATCCTTTATGCCCAAATCATGTACCCATTTTGACCTTCTTTTGGTATGGGGTGTGAGCTGTAGGTCTATGTCAAGTTTCTGACTTATTATTTCAAGTTTTCTTTGTGAGCTCTTATATCAAATTGTGAGCTCTTATATCAAAAACTGGAATTTGAGTGTTTATCAAATAATAAATTACTATAGGCCCAGATTGTTATTTATTTTTTAAATTTTATTTTAAAATTTTTATTTATTTTTTTATAAAAGCTTTAAAAAATTTAAAACATATGCATGGAAAAATTCTTAACATTAAACCTTGCAAAACCTTGTGTCCTAATTTTTCCCCTTTCCCCCACCCCTCCCCTAGATAGCAAGTAATCTAATATATGTTAAACATGGTAAAAAATATATGTTAAATCCAATATATACATACATGCTTATGCAATTATCTTGTTGCACAAGAAAAATTAAATCAAAAAGAAAAAAATGGGAAAGAAAATAAAATGCAAACAAACAACAACAAAAAGAGTGAAAATGCTATATTGTGATCCATACTCAGTTCCCACAGTCTTCTCTCTGGGTAAAGATGGTTCTCTTCATCAGAAAATCATTAGAATTAGGCCCAGATTATTGTGTTGTATGTATCTAATATATTCCACTGATCTACCTCTATTTCTTAGCCAATATCAAATATTTTTATGACAGCTGCTTTATAATATATTCATATGTTTAGGGACTGCTAAGCCATCATCTTTTGTATTGTTTTTTTGGTATTACTTTCCTCACTATTTTTGCTGTTTTGTTCTTCCAGATGAAGTTTGTTAGTATTTTTTTTTCCAGTTCTATAAAATAATATTTTGGCAGTTTGATTGATATAGCACTTAATAGGTAGAATAATTTAGGTAGAAAGTAATTTCTATTATATTAGCTATTGATATTTTCCAATCATTTAGAGCTGACTTTATTAGCATGAGAAATATTTTGTAATTGTGTTCTTATAATTCTTGTGTTTGTTTTGGTAGTTAGACATCCAAATATTTAATTTTGTTGATAGTTATTTAAAGGAAATCTCTCTTTCTATCTCTTGCTGATGGGCTTTGTCAATAATATATAGAAATGCTGATGATTTATGTGGATTTATTTTATAACCTGTAAATTTGTTAAAGCTGCTAATTGTTTCAATTAGGTTTTTGGATACTTTTATAGGATTATCTAAGTATATAATCATATCACCAGCAAAGAGTGATAGCTTTATTTCCCCATTGCCTATTCTAATTCCTTCAATTTCTTTTTCTTTACTTATTACAAAAGCCAGCATTTTTTGTATAATGTTGAATAATAGTAGTGATAATAGCTGTCCTTGTTTTACTCCTCATCTTTACCCCTCACACTTCTCTCCATTACAAATAATGCTTGCTATTGGTTTTATATAGATATAACTTATAATGTTAAGGAAAGCTGCCTTTATCCCTATGCTCTCTAGTGTTTTTAATAGAGATATGTGCTGTATTTTGTTAAAAGCTTTTTCTGCATCTTTTGAGATTATTATGTGATTTCTTTTGGTTTTGTTATTGATATGCTTGATTATGGTAATAATTTTCCTGATATTGAACCAGCCCTGAATTCTTAGCATAAATCTCACTCAGCCATAGTGCATTAATTTTGCTAATATTTTATTTAAAATTTTTGTGATCCAACAATTCTGGAGAGCAATTTGGAATTATGCTGAAAAAGTTATCAAACTATACATACCTTTTGATCCAGCAGTGTTACTACTGGACTTATATCCCAAAGAGGTATTAAAGAAGGGAAAGGAACTTGTATGTGCCAAAATGTTTGTGGCAGCCCTTTTTGTAGTGGCTAAAAACTGGAAATTGAATGGATGCCCATCAATTGGAGAATGGTTGGGTAAATTGTGGTATATGAATGTTATGGAATATTATTGTTCAGTAAGAAATGACCAGAAGGGTGAATACAAAGAGGCTTGGAGAAACTTAATGTGAATTGATGCTAAGTGAAATGAGCAGAACCAGGAGATCATTATACACTTCAACAATGATACAGTATGAGGATGTATTCTGATGGAAGTGGATATCTTTGACAAAGAGAAGATCCAATTCAGTTCCAATTGATCAATGATGGACAGAATCAGCTACCCTCAGAGAAGGAACACTGGGAAATGAGGACTGCTTGCATTTTTGTTTTTCTTCCCAGGTTATTTTTACCTTCGGAATCCAATTTTTCTCTTGTGCAACAAGAGAACTGTATGGATCTGCACACATATATTGTATCTAAGATATACTTCAACATGTTTAACATATAGGAGACTGCCTACCATCTAGGGGAGGTGGAGGAAGAGAAGGGAAAAGTTGGAACAGAAGTAAGTGCAAGGGAAAATGTTGCAAAAATCACCCATGCATATGTTCTGTCAATAAAAAGCTATAATAAAAAAAAATTGGAACAATATTCATTAGGGGTATTGCTCTGTAATTTTCTTTCTCAATTTTGGCTCCTCCTGGTTTAGGTATCAGTCCAATATTTGCGTCATAAAGGGATTTTGCTGGATTCACTCTTTGCCTATTAAAATAGTTTACATATTATTGTAATTAATAGTTATTTGAATGTTTGGTAGAATTCACTAATGAATCCATCTGGTCCTGGAGATTTTTTCTTAGGGATTTCATTAATGGTTTAATCAACGTCTTTTTATACAAGGGGATTATTTAAGCTATTTATTTCTTCTTCTGTTAATCGGGGAAATTTTTATTTTTATATATGTTCATTCTTATCAGTTATACTGTCAGAGATGCTGTCATATATTTGAGCAAAATAGTTCTTCATTATTCCTTTAATTTCTTTTTAATTGGTGTTAAGTTCAATCTTTTCCTTTTTGCTGCTGGTGATTTGGTTTTTTCTTTCATTTCTCTAAATAAATTAAACAAAGATTTATCTATTCTATTGGTTTTTTTCATAAAACCAATTCTTAATTTTATTAATTAATTCAATAGTTTTCTTAGTTTCAATTTTGTTAATCTCTTTTTTCCATTTCAGAATTATTAATTGGTGTTTAATTGGGGATTATAATTTATTCTTTTTCTAGCTTTTTTAGTTTCATACCAATTCACTGATCTCTTCTTTTTCTATTTTATGTTTGTAGATAATTAGGGATATAAAATTTCCCTGACCAACTGCTTTGGCTACATTGTTGGCTATATTGTTTCATTATTTTCATTATTTTCATTTACTTAGATGACATTATGGATTGTTTCTGTGATTTGTGATTTGACCCATTCATTTTTTGGAATTAGATTATTTAATTTCCAATTGTTTTTTTGTCTCTCTTTCCCTGGCCCTTTATTGAATAAAATTTTTATTGCATTGTGGTCTGAAAAGGAAACATTTACTATTTCTGCCTTTTTGCATTTGATTGTGATGTTTTTATGCCATAATACATGGCCAACTTTTGTGTATGTGCCAATTGTTGTGAGAAAAAGGTGTATGGCTTTCTGTCTCAATTCAGTTTTCTTCAGAGGACTATCATATTTAATTTTTTCTAGGATCTTATTTTTTTTTATTTAATAGCCTTTTATTTACAGGATATATACATGGGTAACTGTACAGCATTAACAATTGCCAAACCTCTTGTTCCAATTTTTCACCTCTTACCCCCCCAACCCCACCCCTAGATGGCAGGATGACCAGTAGATGTTAAATATATTAAAATATAAATTAGATACACAATAAGTATAGCTGACCAAAACGTTATTTTGCTGTACAAAAAGAATCAGACTCTGAAATATTGTACAATTAGCTTGTGAAGGAAATCATAAATGCAGGTGTGCATAAATATAGGGATTAGAATTCAATGTAATGGTTTTAGTCATCTCCAGAGTTCTTTTTCGGGCATAGCTAGTTCAGTTCATTACTGCTCCATTAGAAATGATTTGGTTGATCTTGTTGCTGAGGATGGCCTGGTCCATCAGAACTGGTCATCATATAGTATTGTTGTTGAAGAATATAATGATCTCCTGGTCCTGCTCATTTCACTCAGCATCAGTTCTGTAAGTCTCTCAGGCCTTTCTGAAATCATCCTGTTGGTCATTTCTTACAGAACAGTAATATTCCATAATTTTCATATACCACAATTTATTCAGCCATTCTCCAACTGATGGACATCCATTCAGTTTCAGTTTCTAGCCACTACAAAGGGCTGCCACAAACATTCGTGCACATACAGGTCCTTTCCTTCTTTATAATCTCTTTGGGATATAATCCAGTAGTAACACTGCTGGATCAAAGGGTATGCGAAGTTTGATAACTTTTTGAGCATAGTTCAAACTATTCTCCAAAATGGTTGGATTCGTTCACAACTCCACCAACAATGCATCAATGTCCCAGTTTTCCCGCATCCCCTCAACAATCATCATTATTTTTCCTGTCATCTTAGCCAATCTGACAGGTGTGTAGTGAGTATCTTAGAGTTGTCTTAATTTGCATTTCTCTGATTAATAATTACTTGGAGCATCTTTTCATATGACTAGAAATAGTTTCAATTTCTTCATCTGAGAATTGTCTGTTCATATCCTTTGACCATTTTTCAATTGGAGAATGGCTGATTTTTATAAATTAGAGTTAATTCTCTATATATTTTGGAAATGAGGCCTTTATCAGAACTTTGATTGTAAAATATTTTCCCAATTTATTGCTTCCCTTCTAATCTTGTCTGCATTAGTTTTGTTTGTACAAAAACTTTTCAGTTTGGTACAATCAGAATTTTCTATTTTGTGATCAGTAATGATCTCTAGTTCTGCTTTGGTCATAAGACCTTCCCTTCCACAGGTCTGAGAGGTAAACTATCCTGTGTTCCTCTAATTTATTAATAATTTCATTCTTTATGCCTAGGTCATGAACCCATTTTGACCTTATCTTGGTGTACGGCGTTAAGTATAGATCAATGCCTAGTTTCTGCCATATTAGTTTCCAATTTTCCCAGCAATTTTTATCAAACAGTAAGTTCTTATCCCAAAAGCTGGGATCTTTGGGTTTGTCAAAGACTAGGTTGCTATATTTGTTGACTGTTTCATCCCTTGAACCTAATCTATTCCACTGATCAACTAATCTATTCCTTAGCCAATACCAAATAGTTTTGGTAACTGCTGCTCTATAATATAATTTTAGATCTGGTACAGCTAAGCCACTTTTCATTAATTCCCTTGAAATTCTTGACCTTTTGTTTTTCCATATGAACTTTGTTGTTATTTTTTCTAGGTTATTAAAATAGTTTTTTGGGAGTCTGATTGGTATAGCGCTAAATAAATAGATTAGTTTAGGTAATATTGTCCTCTTTATTATATTTGCTCGCCCTATCCAAGAGCATTTAATATTTTTCCAATTGGTTAGATCAGACTTAATTTGTGTGAAAAGTGCTCTGTAATTTTGCTCATAAAGTTTCTGATTTTCCCTTGGCAGATAGATTCCTAAATATTTTATATTATCAGTAGTTACTTTAAATGGAATTTCTCTTTGTAACTCTGACTGTTGGATTTTGTTAGTGATATATAAGAATGCTGATGACTTATGTGGGTTTATTTTATAACCAAGCAACTTTGCTAAAGTTGTGGATTATTTCTAATAATTTTTAGCTAGAATCTCTGGGGTTCTCTAAGTATACCATCATGTCATCGGCAAAGAGTGATAATTTGGTTTCCTCATTGCCTATTCTTATTCCTTTAATCTCTTGCTCAGCTCTTATTGCTATAGCTAGCATTTCTAATACAATATTAAATAGTAACGGTGATAGTGGGCAACCTTGTTTCCTCAGATCTTATTGGAATGGTTGCAGTTTGTCTCCATTACATATGATGCTTACTGATGGTTTTAAATAGATGCTGCTGATTATTTTAAGGAAAAGTCCATTTATTCCTATACTCTCAAGTGTTTTTAATAGGAATGGATGTTGGATTTTATCAAATGCTTTTTCTGCATCTATTGAGATGATCATATGGTTTTTGTTAATTTGGTTATTAACATGGCCAATTATATTGAGATTTTTCCTAATATTGAACCAGTCCTGCATTCCTGGTATAAATCCTACTTGATCATAGTGTATTATCTTGGAGATAATTTTCTGTAGTCTTTTTGCTAATATCTAATTTAAGATTTTAGCATCAATATTCATTAGGGAGATTGGTCTATAATTTTCTTTCTCTGTTTTCAGCCTACCTGGTTTAGGTATCAGTACCATTTCTGTGTCATAGAAGGAATTTGGTAGGACTCCTTCATTCCCTATTTTATCAAATAATTTATATAGCATTGGGGCCAATTGTTCTTTAAATGTTTGGTAAAATTCAATTAAATCCATTTGGTCCTGGTGATTTTTTCTTAGGGAGTTGTTTAATTGCCTGTTCTATTTCTTTTTCTGAAATGGGACTATTCAAGCAATTTACTTCCTCCTCTCTTAGTCTGGGGGTCTATATTTTTGGAGGTAGTCATCCATTTCACTTAGGTTATCAAATTTATTGGCATAAAGTTGAGCAAAATAACTCCTTATTATTTCTCTAATTTCCTCTTCATTGTGGAAAGTTCTCCTTTTCATTTTCAAGACTACTAATTTCATTTTCCTCCCTCCTTTTTCTAATCAGATTTACCAAAGGCTTATCTAATTTATTGCTTTTCATAGAACCAACTCTTAGTTTTATTAATTAGTTCAATAGTTTTTTTACTTTCAATATTTTTAATTTCTCCTTTTAATTTTAAATTTCCAATTTAGTATTTGATTGGGGGTTTTAATTTGGTCTTTTCTTAGTTTTTTTTAGTTGCAAGCCCAATTCATTAATCTTTTCTTTCTCTGTTTTATTCAAGTAAGCTGTAAGGATATAAAATTCCCCTTATTACTGCTTTGGCTGCATCCCACTAAATTTTGGTATGATGTCTCATCATTGTCATTATCTTGAGTGAAATTATTAATTTATCTATAATTTGCTGCTTCACCCAATCATTCTTTAAGATGAGATTGTTTAGTTTCCAATTACTTTTGGTCTATTTCCCTAATTTTTTTGTTAGAATGTAGTTTTTATTGCATCATGATCTGAAAGAAAGCATTTACTATTTCTGCTTTCTTGCATTTAATTTTAGGTCTTTATGTCCTAATATATGGTCAATTTTTGAATAGGTTCCATGAACTGCTAGGAAGAAAGTATATTTCCTTTCTATCTCCATTCAATTTTCTCCAAAGATCCAACATACCTAATTTTTCTAATATTCTATTTACTTCTTTAATTTCTTTATTATGTGTTTTGTGGTTTGATTTGTCTAATTCTGAGAGTGCAAGGTTGAGATCTCCTACTATTACACTTTTGTTGTCTATTTCTTCTTGCAACTCTCTTAACTTCTCCTTTAGGAAGTTGGATGCCATACCACTTGGTGCATATATGTTTTAATATTGATATTGCTTCGTTGTTTATGCTACCCTTTGCAGGATGTAGTTTCCTTCCTTCTCTTTTTAATTAGATCAGTTTTACTTTTGCTTGATCTGAGATAAGGATGGCTACCCTACTTTGACTTCACCTGAAGCATAATAGATTTTGCTCCAGCCTTTTACCTTTACCCTTATGTATCTCCCTGCTTTAAATGTGTTTCTTGTAAACAACATATTGTAGAGGTTCTGACTTTTGATCCAGTCTGCTATCTGCCTCCTCTTTATGGAAATTCATCCCATTCCATTTTATGGTTAGAATTACTAAATCTGTATTTCCTACCATCCTAATAACCCCTAGATTGTGCTTTACTTATTCTTGCCTCCCCAACCCTCTTTCCCCTTTTAAAGCTTATGTACCCCTCTTGTACGTGCTTACCCTGTTTATAATCCTCCTCTCCCCCATTTGAGTCTTTCCCTTCCTTCCCTTATTACTCTTTTCTTTTCCTTTTCCTCATCCCCGTTTTTAATGGGAGGAATTTTCTCTAAAACAAATTCAAGTTATTTTTCTTTGAGCCTAACTCTGATGAGGTAAGATTCACACATTGTTCCTCCCCTCTCTAAATTCCCTCAGATATGATAAGTTTCCTTAGCCTCTTTGTGGGATGTGGTTTCCTTCTTTTATCCCTCCTTCCACCTTATTCTCCATCATCCCTTTTCCATATCTACTTCCCCTTTTTATTTATATCAAGTACAATCAAATTATACATGTATTCTTTTGTATTCCACAACAGAAATACAATTCTCAAGAGTTATTTTTAGCTTTTCTGCATCTCTTGAGTTCTATTGGTTGGAAGATCAAATTTTTTGTTTTAGTTCTGGTTTTTTCTTCAGAAACAAATGGAATTCATTTGTTTCATTAAATGTCTATCTTCTTCCCTGGAAGAAAATGCTCAGCTTAGCTGGGTAGTTTATTCTTGGCTGCATAGGATCTTATTAATATCCTAGTTTCTTGTTTACTTTTTAGTTAGATTTATCTGACTCTGAGGGGGGAAGGTTCAGGTCTCCCACTAATATAATTTTACTTTGTATTTCTTCTTTTAAGTGGCTTCCTTATCTCTTTAATTAGATCTAAGATGAGAATTGCTACCTCTGCTTTTTTTTTTTTAACTTCAGCCAAAGCATAATTTCTGTTCCAGCCTTTTACTTTTACTCTGCATGTGTCTCTCTGTGTCAGACGTGTTTCTTGTAAATAATATATTTTTAATCCACTCTGCTATTCACTTCTGTTTTAGGAGATAGTTCATATCATTCATATTCATACTTATGATTGCCAGCTCTGTATTTTCCTCCATCCTATTTTCTCTCCTGTATACTTTTTGTTCTCTTTCTACTTTGTCCTTAGTAGTGTTTTTTTTAACCCACCCAGCCAACTCCCTTATCTTCTATCACCCCCCCCCAATTCTCTTATCTTTTTTTCTAGTGTTTCTGCCCCTCTTCTTCTACTTTTTTATTGTGTTAAACAAATTTTACACGTAACTAAATGATTAACTTATTCTTTCTTAGAATCAAAACTGGCGAGATCAAGCTTCAGACAATGCTCATCCTCCTTCCTTCTTCCTTCAATTGTAATATGTCTTTTGTGCCTCTTTATGTGATCTAATTTGTGTCATTATACCTCCTCTTTCCTCTACTTCCAGTACAGACCTTTACTCACCCCTTAATGTCTTTTTCTTTGATATTATATCATATGAGAGATCATTCACAACCATATACTCTGTTCATGCGATGCCTTCCTCTGTCTGTCCCAATATCAGTCAGAGTTCTCAGGAGTTACATTTTCCTATCTAGGGATATAAACAGTTTAACTTTTAAATTATATATATATGTATATATATTTGTAAATTATATATATTATATATAATTATAATTTTACACATATATAAAAGGTAAACAGGGAAAATTTCCCCTGCTTATCTTTTTATGATTCTCCTGAGTCACCTATTTATAGATTAAATTATTTGTTTATTTATTTATTTATTTTGCTAGAAATGATTGAAAGTTTCTTACTTCATTGAAAATTCATCACCTCCCTTGAAAGATGATGCTCAGTCTCAGCCTCACTGGGTAGTTAATTCTTGGTTATAACCCCTGGTCCTTTGCCTTTCAGAATATGGTATTTCAGGCCCTCTGATCCTTTATTACAGACTCTGTCAGATCCTGGGTTATCCTGACTGTTCTCCTTGATATTTGAATTTTTTTTCTGGCAGCTTGCAATAATTTTTCCTTGAGATTGTAGTTTTGGAGTTTTGCAGCAATGTTCATTGGGGTTTTTCTTGTGGGATCTTTTTCTAAAGGTGATTGATAGATTCTTTCAATGAGTATTACTCCTTCTGTTTCTAGAATATTGAACCAGTTTTCCTAGATGCTCTTTTACAGAATGCTGTCCAGGTTTTTATTTTTGTCATGACCTTCAGGTAAGCCAATAATTTTTAAATTGTCTCTTCAGGTTGGCAGTTTTTCTGATGAGATATTTCACATTTTTTCCATTTTAAAAATTCTTCTTTGTGTGTTTGACTGATTCTTCCTGTGTCTTAGAGTCATTAGATTATATTTGCCTTGTTATAGTTTATAATGTGATTTTCTTCAGTTAGCTTTTGTATTTCTTTGTCTAATTGGTTAATTCTACTTTTGAAGATTTTGCTAAAGCAAAGAGTATAGAAAGAAAAGAAAAATATACTAATGTTTGAAAATAAAATTGTATGTAAGCAATTAGAAATACAAAAGGGAAGATTTACCAAGAAAACTGAGTGGGAAATTATATTCAAGTAGCAATGGAGACAACAACATAAATGGAGACAAAAGAAAAATATCAAAATGGAAGATTAATCAATAATATTAAAAAAACTTAGAGAAATGAATGAAAACTGAGGAAATAGCAACAGGGAATGATTTCAGTAGAAAGTATGGGACCAAAATTATGTTGCAATGGGTTGTGAAACAAGGAACCAATATAGAAGGAGAAAGGTTAGAGTTAAGAAATGGGAATAATCAATACTGAAAGAGAGGGGATGGGAAGGAAATCAAAGAAGTAATTGGGAGAAGGGAGGGTTAGTCCTTTAGCAAAGATGAGGATCATTTCATTTTCTGAAACTGGAAGCAAGGAAAGTTTTGTAGTATGAAAAAAGGAATAATATTCACTGAAATCATAGACAATCTCCTCAATAAAGTGAGAAGGAAGGTCATCTGCAGAGAATGAAGAGGGTTAGATTTGAGTTGATGGTTTATAGATTAAAAAAAAAAAAACAACTGGAATACTCACTGAGGGAATCTCAACAGGAGGTTGATAAGAGATTTTTTCCATCCTATGGAGTCATCTTTTAGAATTGTTAAACATTGCACATATAGGACACAGGAGTATAGTGCTGCTAATTGGCTCAATGGAGAAAGCATGGGGCCTGGAATCAGTAAATCTTGAGTTTAAATCTGCCTCAGACACTTACTAGTTGGGAGATCCTGTGCAAATCTCACTTAATTCTGTTTGCCTTAGTTTTCTCATCTGGAAAATGAGGTGGACAAGAAAACTACTTCAGTATCTCTCAAGAAAATTCCAAATGGGGTCATGAAGAGTCAGAAATTACTGGATTACAGTTACAATATATGGGTTGACAGAGATAATGAGAGACATTTAAGTGCCCTAGTCAAAGTATAAAAATCAGAATGCTTTTCTATTGTTTTCCAGTTATAATTGCGTATTATATACATAGTTTATGTGTATATAGCTATGTAAATGTTCACTATTATTACTCTTGTTTGTATGACTCTAGATGAGGAATATTGCAATTTGTCAATCTAAGTAGCATAAGAAATAAACTTCTGGACTTGGAATCTGGATTCTATCCCAGATACACTGTAGGTGTGTGACCTATAGAAAATAATTTTATTTCTCTCTACCTCAGTTTACTAAACTTTAAAATGGGAATTAAAATAGCATTTGCCTTCATAAAGTTGTTATAATAATCAAAAAAGATAATAAATATAAAATCTTATCACTTCTTAGCTGTGTGCCCCTCGGCAAGTCATTTAACCCCAATTACCTCAGAAAAAAATTAGAAATCTTTAAAAAAATGTGCAAATGCTATTTTATTTTTCTTTCCTTCTTTTCTCCCTTCCTCCTTTCCTCCCTCTGGAGATAGAGCTTTTGTAGCAGAGCAATTATAAGCCTTTAAAAAGTTGCAGTCAAATTCAACGGATGCTTTGAGTCAGCATTTACTCAAAGCTACAGGTCAGGAATTCAAACTCAATATTTTTTGTTAAGTTTTATCAAAACAAAGTTTAGCTACAAGACTTTAAAAGAATGGTATTTAGTAAGAACAAAGTAAGACAAAGAGCAAAATTTGCTTTTTTTCTGCTCTTACATAATGTACACATACGTGCATACATACATATATATGTATACATATAGTCTCTTTATATATAGGGACATAATCTATCAGATTCTTTGGCAAAGAGTGGGAGAAGATTCACATAATACTCCAAGGTAAAGTATTGTTTTCTTTTCTTTTCTTTTCTTTTTTTTTTGAATCTCCAGTAATAGGAATCTCCAGTAAATGCACAGACTAGATGTTCAATATGTACTCATGAATCCATTGATTGATTAGACAACTTCTCCTGGAGCTGTATCATTTCTCAAGGTTTCTCAATGATATCTTATAGTTTTGCTAATGCCATCCACTGGATTTATTTCTCCAAATTTTTGACAAAAGGTGATCCACCAGAAAAGGAAATGGAAAAACACTCTGTTATCTTCGTCATGAAGCCCCAAGAATGATATCAAAATGATAAAATATAGCACACTGGAAGCTGATCCCTTGAGGTTGAAAAAGGTTTCAACATGTTACTGGGGAAGACTAAAGAGCAATTCCAAATAGCTTCAGTACTAATGAAGTGACTAGGCCAAAATTGAAAATATGCCTATCTATGGATGTGTATGTAGTGACAAAAGGAAAGTTTAATGTTGTAAGATCAATATTACTCAAGAACGTGGAAAATAAGATTTCTTAACCAAAATAATCTGGAGACTGTCCAGAAAGTTTAATGTTACCATCTTGGGTGTCAGTAAACTCAAATAGTTGAGTAACTTTAATTCAGGTGATCATTACATATGCTACTGTGGGCAAGAATTCCTCAGAAGAAATAGAGTAGGTCTCATAATCAATAAAATGGTAAGATAAGCAATTAGGAACCCAAGGAAAACTATTCAACATCACAGTAATAAAACTCTTTGTTTCTGATGTTGAAGAATATGAAGTTGATCAATTCTATGGAAGACCAACAATATCTAGAAATAACACTAAAAAGATGTCACATTAATTTTAGCAGATTGGAATACTAAAGTAGGAAATAAAAAAGATAATTGGAATAACAGGCAAGTTTAGCCCTGGAGTACAAAATAAAGCAGGAAGGGGCTAATTGAGTTGTATTAATATGACATGCTGGTCATAACAAATACTCTTTTTCAACAACTCAGAAAATGGCTCTAAATATAGATGTCATCAGATGGTCAATACTGAAATCAGTTTGTTTATATACTTAGCAGTCAAAGGTGGAGATCTGGAGAATCAGTTAAACAAGATCCCTGTAGTTGACTGTGTCTCAGATCATGAGTTTCTTATTGAAAAATTCAGGCTTAAATGGAAGAAAGTTGTTGAGAGAAATCAAACCATATAGGTATGATCTAAATAATATTGTTTATGAATATTAAGTAGAAGTAATAAATAGATTAAAGGGATTAGATCTGGTGAATGAAGTACTTGGAAAACTATGAACAGAGGCTTTCAACATTGTACAGAAGGTAGCAACCAGGAAAAAAAATGATTCCAAAGAAACAAAAGAACAAGATAGGAAAATGAGTGTCTGATGAGACTTTACAAATAGCTGAGGAAAGAAAGGGAAAAGGAAAATATAAAGGGAACAATATATCATATTGGATGTAGAATTTTAGAAAATAGCAAAGAAAGAGAAGATTTCCTTAAATAATCAATGCAAAGAAAGAAGAAAGAATGGAGAAATTATATTGTCAAAAAAATTAATAGATATTACAGGGAAATAGGCATGGTAAAACAACAATGTTAGGGACTTAACAGAAGCAGAAGAAATTAAGAAGAGGTGATAAGAATATATAGAAAAACAATAAAGTAAAGATGTTAGTATCACTAAAAATAACTATGATATAGGTGATGCTGCAAAAATATTTCTTTTATGAAACAGTAGTGTCCATTTCACATGCAAAGCTATGCTTAGATTCTGCAAGTTAGGTTTCATCAACATGTGAACTAAAAATTACTAGAAGAAAAAAGTGGTTTTCAAAGAGCTAGAAGAAGCAAGGACCAAATTGCCAACATTCAGGGTATTATAAAGAAAGCAAGGGTGTTCCAGGGAAAGCAAAGGACTTCGGTTTTATAGATTACACTAAAGTTTGATTGTGTAGATCATAACAAAATATGGCAAGTACTCCAAAAGAAGAGATTACCACATGACCTTACTTGTCTCCTGAGGAACCTTTATGCAGGCCAAGGAATAATAGTTAGAACTGCACATGAAACAACTGATTGATTTAATATTAGAAAATGATTATTTATTTACCTTATATGCTGAATACAACATATGAGATGCCAGGCTGAGTTGAATCAAAATCCAGAATTAAGATTGCTGGGAGAAATGCTAGATTATAAGGAAACTGTATACCATAATACCAATGCTTTTGAATTAGAGAAGACTTTTGAGAGTCCCTTGGACAGCAAGGAGATCAAATCAGTCAATGCTTAAATAGATTTAATATGTGATTTACTGAAAATTCATACTGAAGATGAAGATTACATACTGTGGCCTCATAATGAGAAGATGGGATTTTTGGAAAGGACCTAATGTTGGGAAATATTGAAAGCAAAAAGAAAAGGGGAAGACAAAGGAAGAAATGAATAGATAGTGTAATGGAAGCAACATACATAAGAAGAAATTGAAGAGATTTTTAGGAGAAAGTGGGGGATAAAGGGCCTGACATGCTATGGTTCAGGGGGTCACAGTCACACAAATTTGAATAACTGAAAAACAACAGCTCATGATTATTAGCAATTTATTGGGTAATTCATGCTACCTTTCATTTTTGACTCATATTTGAAATGCTTTGATTGGATAAACTTTTTTCTAAGAGCATTTCTTTTCTACTTTTGCACTCAGATTTTGTGATTTCAGTAGAGTGCTAATTTAATACAATAATCTGAGATTCTTTCTGTGGTTCTAAGATCTTGAAATATTTCAGAGCCAATTAATGCTTTGGAATTTCAACTAAACCCAAATGTCCATAATCGTTATTAGGGAATGATTATGCTATTCATTTCGAATGGAATTATATTTCACAAATGAGGACAGATTGCTCCTTGGAATAATAAGTGATTTTAGGGATAAAGGCAATGATACTACAGGACTAACTGAAAACTTAATTGATAGCTCATATATATTGCTGGATGCTGCTACTTCAAAACAACAGAAATTATTCTGCAGATGGATCCATCAACTACCCCACCATATCACTTACTATATTGCACATGAGGTTTCCAAAGTCTTGTTAGACAGTCAGCAAGCAGCTAGTTAGGAGCTAGAATCACCCACTGGTGTTTCAGAGAAAGCAAGAGAGACAGAAAAGTTTACCCACTGTTCTGATCTTTTGAGTTGTAAATTAGGAGAACAGATGTATAATCTGGGAACTTTTCCAAATTCATTTTTAGAAAACAGAAACCTTCAGCGACAGCAGCCGCTCCATAAGCAGCATTTTTTTTTATATCTGAAACAAGAGCCACCAATGGTACTAAAATATAGACAAGTAAGGTAAGGAACATTTATTCGCTCCCAGAGTAAACAAGATCTTTAGCAGGCAGGTATCTGAATCTTGTAGGTATCTTACAGGAACCAAGCTGGGGCTATATAATCTAAATCTCTTCCAGTTTATGTTATATTAATTTATAAACTATATGAATAGAAGTGCTACAGTTATTCTTTCTACATTATGGGAGTTAGAAGTGATCTGGAAAATCCACATAAAATTTTTGGGCCTTTCCTTCATACCAGAAAATAAGTCTGAATTTTCTTTTTTCTTTTATGGGGTGTTTACAATATTAAAAGATAAATTATATTGGTATCATACAATATTATGCATATTTGTTTATGCATTTCTGGGTCTCTAAATGTATTCTGTGTTGTGTGTTCACTTTCATGCATCATCTGCAGCCTTGGTAAAACTCCCTCGAAATTCCCATTTAATTTCTTATCCCAATCCACATACTGAAACTTCATGGGGAAAGTAGCAATGTGGAAAGCAGGGATGTGGAAGGTGTAACTATACAGAGAATGTAATATCCTGCACTGGAATGTAAGTTCCTTTGGGGCAGAAACTTTGTCCTTTTTATTATAATGTGCTATCAGCACAGTACTTGTCTCACAGTAAATTTTTAACAAATGATTTTTGATTGATTGATTGATAAATACCCAGGACTGGATTAGGCTCAGGAAAAAACTCTAGCCAGGTGGAAAGTACAATTTAACTGGGAATTAGAACACGATTTTTTAACCTAGTCCTCTCACTACTGTTGACTAATATCTCTATGGATCATTCTCTGCTACAAAATGATGGGCTGTGAGGGAATTAATTATCTGAGCAGAAAGAAGTTGACATTGACATGCAACTTCAATTCTGTCCTTCTTATATTCTTATTCACTGTCTTTTCTTACTTCTGAGATCAAATTGAGTTTTGAAGGGATTCTGGATTCATTGATCTCTACCCTAACTGTTCCTAATTCACACATATACTTGGTTACTTTTGTTTTTAAAACTAAGAGACTTTTCTGTAGGTCACTCACCAAGTTTTTTTTTTTCTCATTTCCTATGTACCTCTACATGTCAGGTCATTTGAAAAAGAAGCATAATTGATGTGTTCTGAATTCCAGAAGGGATCAAGCTAGCAATTTAATTATTATTCCTAGAGAGTCTCTTTGATGCCTTTTATCTCATCTGGCTCCAGAAAAGTCATTTTCCAGAACCTTATAAATCTAATTTTTTAACATTTAAATACACTGAATGATACACTCTGGATTTAAAATAAAGTTTAAAGAAAAAAAAAACAGTATTAGATTGGGGACAGCCTAATATAGTTTTAATGATTGGGCTTGACCATGTAAACTTTTGATATAATATTCTTATTGTAGTGCCCTTCTGTATAATGGCATTCCATAATAAAAATCTCAAATTTACATAGTGTTTTGACTGTCATACTGACATAGTGAGATAGCTGTTGTTATTATATCTGTTTTACAGATGAGGAAGATGAAGCTAAGAGCGCTTATATTTTAATTGTATATGTGTATATTGGTGTAAATGTCTAAATGTGATATGGCATGTTCCAAAAGTTTAGTGTACCTTTGAGCCTTAATGACTTTAGAATGCCCCAAATTTAAAAATAGCATTTGAAAATTTATTTACATCTTTAAAATATTAATAAGTGTTTTATCAAAATTCAATATAACCACCATCATGTGTTTAGTATTGTTCTTATTGATTTTATAATTTTATAAAAATGCTCAACAGCTACTGAAAGTAGCTATAATATATCTGAAAGTATAATATTTAAATTCTAGTCGTAAGAGCATTTAAAGCTTAAAGTTTTAAAGCACAGATGACAGTTTTGATATGAGTCCACAAGAAAAACATCTAAGTTGGAGAAGAAAAAGGACCAACACTAACAATCCACTGGTCTGAGAAATTGTCTGATAGTAATCATTGTGTCACACACAATGCATAACAGGACACTTGGCTTTTTAAAGTTAAAATTGAAGTGTGTACATATGTATATGTTTATAGATTTTAAAGTATATGCATATGTCTAAATATGTGTATATGTGTACATATGATATGTATATTTTTAATGTTTGTATGCATATATGTCCATGTCTCATTATAGCCTTTGAGGGGGAGGGTAAAATAAAATTAAAACAAAAGAAAACCTACAAGGAATCAAAGAAAATATGGACAACTATGAAAATATTGTGTAACATTTATTTTACTTATATAGGTTTTCTTGAAATGTGAATTTTTTGCTTTATAGTAAATCCTCTCCTGTTCCACTGTGTACATAATATTTTTCTTGTTTTTATTTAAGTTTAAAATAAATTAGAAAATGAAAAAATAAATTAAAATTTATTATTAATAATTTAAACAAACTAAGTATAAATGAAATTTAAATAAACTTTTAAATAATGTTTTTATAGACTTGTATTCTGAAGTTATTACCACTTTAAAACCTCACTTAGACTTTTGGAATATCCTAAAAGTATTAGAGAGAAAGAGACAGGACAGAAGGAAAGAGAAAGAGAGAAAGACAGACAAAGAAAGAGTGTGGATGAGGAACAGTATTTCACAGGGTTTGAGACCTCTGGCACAAATTGGCTGAGATATTAGTCAAGTCACTTAAACTTTCATTGCTGTAAGCAATTCAGAAAAAACTAAAAACATGAAGAGATAGTGAATATCTACATTAGCAGAAGCAGTTTCCTCATCCAGGAATAATCTAAAACAGTGAAGTTACATGTCCAGTCCTTAAACTTAGCTTCAAATGTTACCTCAGATTTTTTTTTTTTAACAGGCAAATCACTTATTTGACAGTGGTACATAAATGAACCAACGTGAATGAAAATAATTAAATGCACAGTACTTTACAATAACTTACAAAAAAAATAGGGTTTTGTTTGTTCCTAGTCATGTCCAAAAGAGCTGTTTTATATATAGAGGGATTGGATGAAAAAAATTAGGATACAGGAATGTAATGGAATATATAACTGTCCTGCAAGAGATGATTAAAGATAGTGCTTCAGAAACACATGGTAATCTTATAGGAACTGAGGCAGGGTAAAGTAAGAAGCACCAGAACAATTTATACCATCATAATTGCATTGTAAAAACTGGGCAATTTTAAAAGAATTAAGAATCCTGATCAATAGAATGACCCATCAAGTCTCTAGAAGAGGGATGTTGAATTGTACCTATCTCCTGACAGAGATATGATGATCTCATCAGCTCTCATGATTTAAATTATTATGTTAAATATTCCCAGAACTGCTTATCATAGACCCAATTTCTTTTCTGACCTCTTCTACATCTCCAAATACCTATTGAATATTTCAACTGGATGTCCCATACACATCCTAACATTCTCAGTACTAAAGCATTATTTCCCCCCATCCCTTCTTTTTTTCCTTATTGTCCTGTTATTGTTAAATGTAACAGCATCCTCCTAGTCACTCAGGCTCACAACCTAGGTGGCATCTTTGAATTCTTATTCTCTCTCACCCTACCTATCTAATCTGTTGACAAATCTTATTAATTCTTCCATTGTAGGAATTTACTTTAAATATGCATATTTGTTATAAAGATTTTGCCTTTTTAAATTAGAGAGTGGGAAAGATTTTTTTTAAAATCCTTATTACTAGAAAAAACTACTTTAAAAAAAAAAAGAAAAAAAACTTTTAGTGTCTAAAGTCCTATTTTGCTATAATAACTTTTTTTTTTGGTTTGGTATTAAATTTACAAGATTTTGAAATATATCTTTAAACTTTTCATCACAAAACCATATTTTTATGAATCATATATTATAACAGTACTATGATAAAGAGTTCATTTTTTCCAAGTCTACTCTTAATTATACAGTTTAAAGTGGGTATAAATCAGAAAAGTTTCCATGCCATTGAAAGATGTTCTTTAAATTCTTACATAACATTTTTAACTTTTCATGAGAAGTGGTATGATACAAGGTCATTTTGTAGCAAACAATATACTTAAAAATTTTAAATGTATGCAATAAAACAAAATACAATAAAAAGATCATTGTGAATGAAACTGGAAATCTACTATGTACAATTACAATATTCCTTTCAAATACACCACAACATTATTTTGTAACTTTCTTTTTTTTTTCTTCTTCCTCCTTCTTTTTCCCCTCTTCAATTCTAGAAATAGCTGCCATTAGACAAAAATATGTCTGTCATATTTTTATATATAAAATTGTTTTTTTTACATACTTCTATTTATCAGTTCTTTCGTTGGATGTAGATATATTCTTTTTGTGTGTTTTTATAGTTAATTTGGGTATTTATTTAAAATAACATTCACTCAAATGTGTTCTTAAAACAATATTGCTATTACTGTATGCAGTGTTCTCTTGATTCTGATTGTTTCACTCTTTATTATTTCATGAGAGTTGTTCCATGTTTTATTCTAATCATTGAGATTGTCATTTCTTACAGCACAATAGTATTCCATCACAACTGTATACCACAACTTGTTCAGTCATTTACAAATTGATAGGCATCCCTGCAGTTTCCAGTTGTTTGCCACCACAAAGAGAGCTGCTATAAACATTTTAGAACATATAAGTTCTTTTCATTATAATATGCTTTGGAGAATTTATGTTATTCTGACATATTTCTGCTTCTCTGGATATCACTATTTATCAGATTTCACCATTCCTTCAGTGAGGACATGTTGCCTAGGTGCAAAATCTCCCAAATCCTTTTTGAATGTTATTTGATAGGACAGTTGATTAAGATGCCTACATCTTACACTTTCAAGCTGAACTTTTGATAATGATGGTAATAAAGTCATGAATGAAAATTAGTTTCATCAATAAAATTGGCTGTTTTCCAGTCTTCAGTATGTCATTCTGCTGTCTTCCCAGTCAAGTTATTATTTTATCTTAAAAATAAAGATTAGCTGCCTTTTGTTTGTTTGTTTATGTTGAATTTTTCACTAATTCATTTTTGAGGAGCCTATATCATCCTGTAGAAGCATCAATAACAACTCTAGAAGTTACCACTTCTAGTTCTTGGTACAATAATCAAGTCAACATTATCACATCCCTAATAGGGATAAATCATTCAATTATCTTTTAATTTCATTTACCAGTCTTATGATTTCCCTGACCAAAACTATACTATTTTCATAAAAATATTCTCTTTGCCTTTAAATTATTAGGTCCTTGAATCCAAGAACTATCTTGTTTTCTATATTTGCATCCTCAATGCTCATCACAGTGCTTGAAATATATTAAACATATAAAGAATGTTTTATTTTTAATTTATTCATTCTGCACTGCAAACTTTTTAAGTATTATGTTGTTGATCTGTGAGAAACAATACAAACTCTAGTTCTGGGTCATTCTGAAGAAAGTCAACCTAGTTCAGGGAAAGAACATGAGATTAAAAATCAAAAGATTGAAGTAGAAATTCTGGTTCTGCCATTTATACTTTGGGTAATCCTAAACTAGTCACTTAAATTCTTTGGAGTTCATTTTCTTCATCTATAGAACCAATATGCTGAAGTAGATGTATCATGAAATTCCTTACATCTCTACATGCAGTAGATAAAACAAATTTTAGATATCTAATTCAGATGATGTCAAGAATACCTATACCCAGTCTATTTGGTGCTACTGAAGCCTCAGAATTGTCTATAAATATTGCTTTACTTTAAAAAGTAAAGCAGAGGGATGTATTGTCACTATCATAGAAGCAGATGGAAGCAATTTGCATAATCTCACTCATAATGTGAAATGATTAGAAAGGATACCTAATATGATATGTACTATTGAAAAGAAGGCTCAATCTGCCCTTTTAGACATCAATCATTGTTATCAGTGGGTTTCTATTCATGATAGGGAATTTTCCCTGATGAAGTTAAATACTATATAAACTGATATTGCATTAAAGAAGTATACTATATAATACTCATATGTAGTTTATAAAGATATGTTCCTGAAAAAAAATTTCCATCTTCATGGTCAAAGCTGAGGTATTAAATTGAAATAAATTATTGGAATATTAATAGGATGTTTTTATTTTTGTTATCTTTGGGCATTTACTATTATTCTTAATAATTATTGTATCATATTTTGAAAATCATTTTATCTAACATTCTTCCTCTCCCTTTCACTTCAAAATGGTCTGCCCACATTGAAATTTCTTCAACTATATGGAGCAAACCACATGTTGTAAGCTCTTTCAAATGTTTAATGATTATCTTGTCTTTCCACTTTGCTTTGTTCCTGGTGTTAGGAAAAAATGGAAAATTTGATTCTCAGATATATTGAAATTATTTTCTTTTCAAATTGCTATCTATAGAGGGCTTTTTTTTAAAGCAAGAAGGTTTTTTGTGTTTTTTTTTCTTTTTTTAAGAGAGATAATTCAATGACTTTATACAGATCATGTGGAGACAAAGATGACAGCTTCTAACACCTTGCAGAGTACTGAAATTGAATCCCAATCCAATGATTGACTTTCTTACAGATTATCAATGTTCCGATTCTATTTCTCTTTTTTACATTGAAATTGGCTCTGTTTGCTTATTTCTCTCTGTTAGAGAGATGAGACTCTACTAAAATAATGGAACACATGGATGGAAATTAACCCCAAAGATGGGAAAGCTGAAAATGCAAGATTGATAAAGTAATTTTAATTTGGTTCTACATATGTTAAGGTAGTTATGGTGACTTTTGTGAAGGAGTCCAACTGTGTCAAGACAGATGTGCATAGACTGATTAAAAACACACACACATACATATAAACTGCTGTGTGTGTGTTGCTTTTTTTATAGTTTAAGAATACAAGGCTTTGATTTTGGTATCTCTCGTATCATTTGAGTAAGGAAAAGTATGTGCTCAAGTATTAAAAATTACTTATCCCAAAATGCAGTTAATTAAATCTCTGGACCTCTATTTTATCTGTAAAATGGAAAAAATATATTTATCATTTCTTGTCAACAATTCTATTTGTAAATCTTTATGTCCAGAAGGGAAAGATATTGAGGAACTGGTGGGTTGAGGAGAAGGATTTACAATCAAAGGACCAATAAAGCAATGATTTACATTTGGTTTCAGAAGTCTCTCTTATTTCAGTACAGCTTGTGAATTTGTTCACGGAAATCTACCCTTAGTCTTACTAATGTTCAAAAACATCACAAATAAAATGAAGGTTCCTGCTGTTGCATTGATCCTTGCCACAGTTTGGGGCCAAGGACGCCCCAGACTGCACTACACACTAACTAGAAAAACCCTGGTCCCCTGCTGTTTTTGCTACTTCTGTGCCCTCAGAACAGTCTGGGGCCTGAGATACCGCATACTGTACCACCTGGTATCTAGGGAAACTATGGGAGTGATCAATATGGCTGCAATAACAATGAAAAAGGAAGCTTCATCTGAAGTAAGTCCTAAGGTGGAATAAAGGGTTAGAGTAGTTAGTGGTTCATGGAAAAGATTTTCCAAGTAGGTTTGGGAGGTGGTATGTCTGTTTGATGAAGCTCCTAAGGCAATTGGGGTCCTACCAATTTCAGAAGATGATATGTATTATGCATTTGCAGAATGAAGTAGTTTTAGTTATGCATCCATTTGTCTAGACTAGGCACAAGTCTCACCATGTTTGTCAAATACATCAGGAAAGACCTGTGAGATTTAGAGGAAGTTCAAAATGTCTGCAAGTGCTTTTAATTGTGTTAGAAATGGAGCTACATGTATTTTCTTAAGATGCTATAAATTTATGATTTCAAGTACCAGGTACAAGATTTTTCCATTCAGTCAGGTGATATTTTAAAATAAGTTGTTTTAGTGATGTCTTTTGTTTAGTAGATGTTATAGATGTCTCTATACTTTCTCACAATTTTCCCCTTTTCCCCTCCCCAAGAAATATCTAAGAGATGATATGCTTCAAATACAAAAAAAAAAAAAAAAAGAAAGAGCGGGAAAAATAAAAAATGAGGGTAACTGATCAATATATCTAAAAGAATTGAAAATATTTACAGTGACCTTGTAGACCTATTTATTATATTTGCAAAAAGGTAAGTAGATACCTTCTTCTCCTACTTTTTTAAAAGACACACTTGTTCTCTAAAATTTTGCATTATGCACTTAAAATGTGTGTCTATGTGATCATTTCATTTACCTTGTAGTTAAACACACACAGATACACATACATAGTTTTCTTAACTCTACTTATTTAACATTTAAAAAAAATTTCAAATATTTTTTCTAGCTACATTTAAAACAAATTTTATCAGAAAGACAGACAGAGACAGATAGACAGATAGAGAAAGAGAGACAGAAAGAAAGAGAATACTTCAGTTTGTATTCAGATACAATCATTTCCTTCTCTAGGTATGGAAGTGATTTTTCATCATAAGTGCTTCAGACTAGTCACAAATCATTGTACTTCTGAGGACAGCAAAGTCATTTATAGATCATAAGAGAAGATTGCTATTATTTTGTATATAGTACATTTCAATTTGCTTAAGTTCATGAAGGACTTTCCAATTTTTTTTTCTGAGAGCATCCTGCTCATCACTTCTCATATAACAAAAATATTTTATGACATTCACATACCACAATTTATTCAGCCATTCCCCAACTGATAGACAACCCCTCAATTTCTATTGTTTTTTGCCATGAGAAGAGAGTTGCTACAAATATTTTTGTACATATAGGTCCTTTTCCTTTTTCTAAAAAAATATCGTTTAGTATTACTGAATGAGTGGTACTATTAGGTCAAAGGATATTCATGAATTTATAACCCTTTGGGCATAGATCATATCTTTTGATCATTTATCAATTGGGGTATGGCTCTTATTTTTTATAAATTTGTCTCATATATTTGTCTTATATATTTGTATAAATAGAAATTCCTTCTATGTCTAAAAAATGAGGACTTATCCAAGAAACTTGCTTTCAAATCATTTTTGCAATTACTATTGCTGTTCCCCCACACACACACATACACTTATTCCATTCTCTCTTTCCTTCTCCCCTTACCCTCTTCAAAAGTGTTTTGCTGCTAATGATTACATAATATGCCCTCTCTTTTATCATACTCCCCTTTCCCCTATTCTATTTCCCTCTTATTTTCCTGCAAGGCAAGATAGATATCTATACCCCTATTGTGCTTGTATGTTATTTCCATTTGGACCCATTCTGATGAGAGTAAGTTTCACTCACTCATCCCTTCTTCCCCTTCATTGTAAAAGCTTTTTCTTTTTGCCTCTTTTTATGGCAGATAATTTATATCATTCCACTTCTCCCTTTCTCTTTTACCCATTAATTTCTCTCTCACCCATGCAGTAATGTAAACAGATTAACCCTATTAATTCTTTATGATTTCCCTTTCCTGGTTACCTCCTCATGCTTCTCCTGAGTCCTATATTTGAAAATCTAATTTTCCATTTAGCTCTGGTGTTTTCATCATGAATGCTAGAAAATCTTCCATTTCATTGAATATCGACCTTTTCCCTTGAAGGATTGTACTAAGTTTTGCTGGGTAGGTACTCTTGGTTGTAATTCTAGCTCCACTGTTCTCTGGAATATCATAAACCAAATCCTCCTATATCCTTTAATGTGAAAGTTGCTAACTCTTGTGTTATTCTGATTCTATTATACTTGAATTTTTTTTTTCTGGATATTTGCAATATTTTCTCCTTGAGCTGGGAATTCTGGTATTTGGCTATAATATTTCAGGGACTTGTTAATTAGGATCTTTTCTCTTTTCTGTCCTGGAACTGTTAGGAGTTTCCCTACCCCACTGTTGCTATAAGATCTAATATGCTGAAGCAACAGAGACCTCAATAGTTGCACTGCACCACTGCCCATACCCATTCTTAGTATGCTGGTTTCTCAAAGCCATATTGACAAACCTTTTCTGCCAACCTTGCAAGTTACCTTTAGTTGTTCTGGAATGTACTGGTACTTGTGAGAAATATCTGAATAAATTATGGTACATGCATATAATAAAAAACTTAGTTCTGCTGCTGATTCCGAAGTTCTGCTTTTCTGGTGATGAGATCAGGGCTGGGGCCATCTGTACTGGTGCAGCCTGCATAGGGATTTGGTGCTGGGCTTTCACCCTGCGTCCACAGACCTTTTCTGTTGACTTTCCAAGTCCTCTGTAGTGTCTTTGGGCTGAGAAGTCTATAAACCAATAATACTGCTACTATTTTATAGGTGCCTAGACTCATTCCTGCTTTATTGCCATGAGGCAGGGGCTGGAGCTGGGGCTGGGACTGGGGCTGCACTGGAATGACTTGTATCAGGACTGTACACTGGACTGCCACTCTGGTGTTACAGATGTTTTCTGCTTACTTTCTAAGTGTTTTCAGCTGGAAAATGTTCTACTCCCTCTTTTGGGGTGCTCTGACACTCTAAAATTTGTCTAGAGTCATTATTTAAAGGAATTTGGAGTAGTTTGGGGGAAAGATTGTATGAATTCCTCTCTTTACTCCACCATCTTGACTCTGCCTCTCTCTGATTATTTGACTTTTATCAGTTCATGTTGATCTTTCCGTATTTCTTTATATTCCTTACTTCTTCATTCTTTATTTTTTGTTTTTATTGAAGTTTTTAAAATTTTCAAAACATATGCAAGTATAATTTTTCAACATTGACTCTTGAAAAAACTTATGCTCCAATTTCTCCCTCTATCCCCCCACCCTCTTCCATATATGGCATGTAATCCAATATATGTTAACATGGTAAAAACATATATGTGAAATCCAATATAGGTATAAATATTTATACAACTATCTTGCTGCACAAGAAAAATCAGATCAAAAAATAAAAAAGAGAGAGAGAGAGAGAGTAAAATTCAAGTGAACCATAACAAAAAGAGTGAAAATGCTATGTTATGATCCACTTCAGTTTGTACAGTTCTCTCTCTGGATATAGATGACTCTCATCATCACAAGAACATTGAAACTGATCTGAATCATTTCATTGTTGAAAAGAGCTATGTCCTTTAGAATTGATTATCATATAATTTTGTTGCCATGTACAATGATCTCCTGGTTTTGCTCATTTCATTTAGCATCAGTACATATAAATCTCTCCAAGCCTCTCTGAAATCATCCTGCTGGTCATTTCTCATAGAAAAATAATATTCCATAACATTCATATGCTACAATTTACCCAACCATTTTCCAATTGATGAGCATCCACTCAGTTTCCAATTTCTTATCCCTACAAAAAAAGGCTACCACAAACATTTTTACACATATAGGTCCCTTTCCTTACTTTAGATCTCTTTGGGATATAGGACTAATAGAAACACTGCTGGATCAAAGGGTATGCACAATTTGATAGCCCTTTTGACATAGTTCCAAATTACTTCCCAGAATGGTTGGATCCATTCACAATTCCATCAACAAAGTATTAATGTCCTAGAGTGCCCTAATAGATGGTCAAAGTTTGTAAAGTCTCTATGTTGTGTTGAGAAATGTGTATGTTCTTTAGTATTGCCATTGAGAATATGCCCTGAATCTTTTGGTTTTATTTTTGCCCCAATACATTCATTTCTACATTTTCCTTTGATTTACCTTTCTTTTAGACCTATATAAAACTGAAAAGAGTTCATTAAATTATCATATCTTTTTACTTTTTAAGTACCATTTTTGTCCTCTTATAGTACAGTTAATTTTTCTTTTTATACATTTAGATACATTGAGAGATAGAGACAAAGAAAGAGAGAGGGAGGGGGAGGGAGAGAGACAGACAGAAAGAGAGAAAGAGAGAGAGAAAGAGAGAGAGAGAGAGAGAGAGACAGAGACAGAGAGAGAGAGAGAGAGAGAGAAAGACAAAGACAGAAAGACAGAGAGACAGAGAGAGAGACAGAGAGACACTCAGAGAGAAACAGAGAAATAGACACAGAGAGAGAGAGACAGAGAGGCAGCAAGACAGAGAGAGACAGAAAGAGAGGAGAGACTTTGTCCAAATTTATCTTCTTAGTTCTCTCTCCCAGCACAGACAATTGAAACATTCTTCCTTGGGCAAGATTTTATTTTCTGGTTTTCTGTCATTGAGAGGAATGTATGGTGCAGTTGATTTCTTTGGTAAGTTCATGAGATGTTTATGTAGCCCTGGTATTGGAGCATGATGCTAGCTATTTGCTAGCTAGTAAACCAATGTTTAATCATTTTAACCATCAGTTTTCTATTGTGTATATTTAAATGTATTAAAAATAATTCATATGCCTTTAATTTGAGAGTCAGATTTGTAGCTTTTATGCATAGTCAGGACCATGTTTCCATTATAATTCTCTATCATTTCACTGTTCTGTACTCTATGACGGTCCTTTGAAATGTCAAAATCAAAAGCTAATAGTTATGCAATGTAGAAGTATTTAAAGTTTCCTTAATGAAGTAAGGATGGTTTCTTTCTCCATAGTTATTTAATATAGTTCTAGAAATATAAGAAGAAGGAGGAGGAGGAGGAGCAAGAGGAGAAAGAGAAGGAAGAAGAGAGGATAGAAAATGAAGAGAAGGAAGAGGTGGAGAAGGAGGAGGAAGAAGAACAGGAGCAGGAGGAAGAGGAGGAGGGGGAGAAGGAGTCTGCAGGTTCAAGAAGCTATCAAATTGCCTAAAGAGGGGTTAACTAGCTCAAATCAGAAGCATACCATGTTGATTAGATTTCAAATGGCTGTATGGGCAAGTTAGAGAGACCAAATCTCAAAAACAAAAATGACAATACTGGCAAAATTAGTTAAGAGATTTAGGGATATGTTACTCAGCTCTTAAGGGATTATTTTATTGAGTTTGAATAACAACATTCATTTGGAGTAACAAAAATGTGCTGGGAATTAATGAAAAAAAGTAAGAATGAAGTATGAATAACACTTTCCAACCTCATATTATAAAGTTGAAATAAAAAAATCTACTGCGAAAATACTTAAAAAATAGTAAAGTAGATCAACAGAACAAAGTAGATGCAAGATCAGAAATAAATGAACTCAGAAGCTAAGTTTTGACTAACCCACAAACGTAAATTATATAGAAAAAAATGCCATATTTAATGAGAATTTCTGGTGAAATTAACAGTTCTAATTATAGAAATTAGACTTAGACAACTTACACTGTATTCTCTGCTTAACTTTAAAAGTTTGTATGGCCTGAATGTAAATTAATATAAAAAATAGAATATACTTGGATTAGGTAACTTTCACAACAAAAGCAAGAGGACAAGTATTTATCCAAACAAGAGAGAAAATTATAAAAGACAAAATAGCTAACTTTTATTACGTGAAATTAACAATATTTTGAATGCAGAAAATTTATATAACTAGCCTGAGGAAATCAGTTAACTAAGGAAAAATCACCAATAGATAATTAACTGGGAGCTAGAAAAGCAAAAGTCATTTTATAACAGATGAATACTCAAAGAATATGAACAATAAGCTCTCTAAGGAATGTAAAATGAATAATCACATCAATGAATTTGCCAAGCAACTAACAATAAAATAAATGAAAAATCAAAATAGTCCCTACTTAGAAAAAAGCAAAAAGTTATGAGATAAAAATATTGAATTTAGAAATTGTCCATCTCATAATTGTTCAGTAATATAACCACAAAGGTGGAGTTGTGAATTAGTCCAACAAATCTGGAAGTGGGCAAGAAAAATTGTTAAAATATCCAATTGTGATGCATTAATGTATTGATATATATATAGCTGTCCTCTAAGAAAGATGAATATAATAAAAATAGAGCAATATATAGACACAAGACTTGTATGAACTGTTGCAAGGTAAAATAAGCAGACTAATACTAATAATGATAATATGCAAAATGACTACCACAATAAGAATGCAAAAGACCAATAGAACAATTGAAACTGAATACTGTGAAATTATAATGGCCAACTTGATCTCCAAAGAGAAATAAAATGGCACTTCCCTCACTCATTACACAGGTGAGGTACAAAGATGTGGATTTTCTATGTAATGTTGAATTTCTTCAACATAAGTTTTGCTGGAAAAATTTTCCTGTCCCCCATTTTTCTCCCTTTATTTAAAAGAATAGTTATTTTATAGGAGGTAGAAGAGATGAATTGAAAAATATTAAGTGATATAATAATAAAATATATCAATTGGTGCATTGTAAAAGAATAAAAATAATTAGTAAATTTCATATGTTCTAATTTCTCAAATTGTTTCCTATTCCATTGTACGCTAAACAAATATGATCAGTAATATTCTTTATATTCACTGGAATTTTACAATAAATTTATAAATGACCCATCATTCCCTGGGGTGATTAATGATTTTATTTAAAGAAAAAAATTCCATTCAAAGGTATTAACCAGGCAATTAGAACTATAACAATTTTGGGGAAAAAAACACACCTAACTGCTTTAAATTTGTGTACATATATCAAATTTCATTTAATGATTTTTGTTTTTGTTCAAAATGTGAGGCTTTGCCTAGTCTATACCTATAAAATACCTACAGTAATATACTTGTCAGTGTTAAATGAAATTACATTGTTTATAAACAAGAGAAAGAGTTGACAGACTGATAGAAGACATGGTGAATTTTGTGTATTTTTGCCCTCTTATAACACATTCAAATAACTTCTAGTATAGTACAGTGGTATGAAGCTCAAATAGAAATGGAAGAATCATTCAACTGTAAATAAGGATTTCTATGGGCCACATATTGACTTACAAAATCATATGTTGACATTATCTATATTATATTGTATTTAAAAAAAAAACATTGCCCAATTTTATTTTAATCTAATTCCAAACATTAGTACATCTTCAGGGAGCTTCATCTTTGATATCTCTGATGTAATGGAAAACTTACTGGATTAGGAGATAAGGCTTGGATTCTAAGCTTTAGCTATACTACTGATTTCATATGAGACAGTATACTGTAATTCTTGGCAGGGGGGATCTAACACCAGTCAGTGAGAGCAGACCAGCCACATCCAGTAGTTCTTTACTTTATGTTCAACTTTAGTTCATAATCAACATCTCACGTGATCTGTCTTTCCTCCCTCAATTGAAAATTTGAATTTTGAGAACTACTTTGAGTATTATGTATAATAATAAAATGGATGAACTAGAAGGGAAAAAAGCATGTGTTTTAGAAATAAAGGATCTTATTAATTAGATTTTCCTTTTATAAAAATAATTATATCAAATAATACTAATAATCAAAATCATAATAATAAAGCCAACATTTTCAAGCATTTTAAAACTTTCAAAGCACCATCTGTAGTTTGTTCCATTTGATTCTAAAATCCATGTGAAGAATATGGTATTTTAAACCATTTTATAGATTGGGAAACTAAGGCTGAGGGAGATAAAGTGACTTACTCATTGTCACAATTAGTAAATTGTTTGAACTTGGATTTAATCTTTTATCTTCTTAATTCCCAATCCTGCATTCTTATCCACTATGTCAATAAACATTGTAAAAATCTGCAAGAAAAACAACAAAAAAAACCCAAGAAAAATGTTAGTAATAACCTCATTATAATTTTAATATTTAACTTTTTTTCATTTTCCCATTTGCATAGTTTGAAAGCATAAACAAAGCAGAGATCACATCTCATTTCCTATACCCCAGAATTAATCTAACTGTGTTATTCCACTTGATGTTTCACTCTTCATTATGCTCCAACTTAGTAAGATGATGAGTGAGATGAAAAAACCAGCTTAGGAAGATTTTTCAAGCACAAGCTTCTCTCTTTGAAAAACAAACAGACCAAATGTTAAACCTGGAAATAAACATAATGAACATAAAAATGGCCTATCATGATTTCTCTGTTAAATGAGAAGGTATTTGAGCATGTACTATAGGGTCTCTTGTAGCACTGAAATGTTATTCTTTTGTCTTAGGGGAGATTTACGAGTTGAAGGTTTTTTGATAATAATGGGTTTCCCCCCAGATCTGAGCTGTTAGCCATTCATGATTAAATTCTAGCTAAAGATTAAACTTTTATCTTCCAGATGCATGTGACATTACTCAAATTTCCTGGAGACATCACAACATCTTAGAAAGAGTCCTGGAACTAGGAGTGGAACATCTCTTTTAAATTACTGATCCATTGCTTACAAGCTGAGTCATCTTGGGCAAGTTACTTAACATTTCTGAATTTGTCAACCCCCTAGCCAAGGTGTTTTTTATTGAATTTTCACTATTTTCCAGGCATGGTGCTAAGCGAGCAATAACAAACAAACAAAAAAGCCCATCACGATTCTCCACGGAGTTATCATTCTTATAGGAGAGAGATGTAAACATGTAAAGAATGATATCAATATAGGGTATGTACAGAGTTGATGGAAGATAATTCCAGAGGGAAAAGTCCTGGTATATAAGTTGGGAGGGGCATAGGGAAGGGCATCCTATAAAAGGTGATTTTGGAGCTGATTCTTTAAAGAAGTCAGGAAAACCAAGAAAAGTGAGAAAACAGAACATTTCAGTAATGACATATGACAAAAGCAAAGGCACAAAAATAAGATAGAGTTTCAGATTTGAGAAACATGAATAAGCCAATATAGATGTAAAACAATTAATAGCAGAGAGAAAAATACAAACTGTAAAGATAAGAAAAAAAAACAATAGGTAATGAAGAATTTTAAATATCAAGTGGAGGACTTAACATTTTTTCATAAAACAATGTAATGACCCTGGTCTTCAGACTGTGGGGGCCAGAACAATTACTATCACAAGAGAAATGGTGTAAAGGTACAAAAAACAAAATTTAAAAATCAATTGAGCAAATGGTGTTAAGAATAAAGAATTAGGAATGAAATAAAAATTGCTGGTCTGGTTAGGTGGGAGAAAGGTGTTCTTAATAGTAATAGGGATATTCAGGAAAGGGACTATTTCCTTATATGTAAATTGAGGTAATAATTATTATACATCATACTTCATGGGTGATGTTGTGAGGAAATTGCTTTTTAAATCAGAAAACACCACATAAATGTGAATAATTTTTAATGACAGAAACATTTGGATGCCAAAAAGATAATTTAGTTTTTTAAAGAAAATTATTCAAAGCAGTGAGGCCATATATACAAGAAATGATTGGATGGGCAAATCTGCTGTACATGTAAAAATAAACAGATATACATACACATATATACTTACAAGTATACATACATAAATATGCATATATACCCATATAAGTACTCATATGTTTACATTGTTATAGAGGTAAGTGAATGAAAGAAAGGAAGAAAGAAAGAAAAAAAAAGAAAGAAAGAAAGGAAGGAAGAAAGAAGGAAAAAGGAAGGAATGAAGAAAAAAGAAAGGAAGGGAGGGTGGAAGGAAGAAAGAAAGGGAGGGAGGAAGGCATGGAGGAGGGGAAGAAGGGAGAAAGGGAAGGAGGAAGGGAAGAAGAAAGGAAGGAAGAAAGAGAGAAAATCATGGCGTCTGGAAGAATTGATTTCAAATAATGGTTCTAACAAAAATAGCTGAGTGATCATGGTCAAGTTGTAGGTAATTCTCTAAGACTACAGATTGAAGAGCAAATACTGAATTGCATTGGATCATGGAATTTTGGCATAATGGATAAATCATTGAATATGGAGCCAGGAACACTAGAGTCCAAATCTAGCCTCAGACACTTACTGTTTGACCTTGGACAAATAACTTAAGCTTGCTTGCCTTAGTTTTACTTACTATAGAATAATTTGCAAAAGGAAATGGCAATCTACTTGAGTATCTTTGACAAGAAAACCCCAAATGGGCCACAAAGAATCAGGCATAATTGAAGTGATTAAAAACATTAGAAATGAAATCATATATCCAGTCCTTATTATTATGTCAATCACTATAAGTTCTAGATAAAAGGAGCTCTGCCTCAATGGATGAGCCAAATTTCATGCCAAGTTTAGTGTTATTCTGACAAAGTAATTGATCTAATTCATTTACAAATATAGCCAACCTTGGATTCAACTATTTAGGAATCTTCAAAACTATATGATGCTTGTTCATTTCTAAGATTAATAAAATAGTATTAATTGGAGAATAAGTCCTGGGTATAGACAAATTCTCCTTCAGTCCCACAAATTCAATTAAATTCAACAGATATTTTTGTGGTCTTCTGAGTTGCAAGGCACTGTAATACTCTTGAGAATTACAAGATTTTTAAAAGGCATAATTCTTGCTTCAAAGTAACCTACTTTCTAAATTATGGGATGTGATGTGATATGCACATATTAGAATACAACACGATAGAATATGGTAGGCACTGAGGAAAATCCAGAAAGTCAACATGAAGAAGGTGGTGCCTAATCTGCATGGGAAGGAAAGAAAATGGTAACACCTATGAAGGGCTTACTATCAACCCGGCACTTTAAAAATATTAACCACGAATTAGGAAAATAATTTTGAAAGTTCATTGTCCATATTCTTTGTGATTTCAAAATTTGAAATTATTTTATAAGCAATTTTTTTGATTTTACTTGCTGGGAAAAAATAAAGAAAGTAAATATTTGAAATTATCCATATTAGGAAACATGGGTCCTCAAATTATATCTTATATGCAACAGCAACAGATTTGAGGGAAAAGCCTTTTAGGTTTATTATTTATCATTTCCACATTTATCATTGTACTTGAATGAAAGAACACAGTCTTTTAGAAAATAATCAATTTTCCTTCTGTTTTTTTTTTTTTGTTTTTTATTTCTTATAAAATACATGTGTGCATTGGGCCTATAATTTAATTGGTATTGGGGACTGTCAAAGGGGAGAGAGTATCTATCAAAGCAGGTAGATGACTTGGATATAACTTGTAGTCTTTGAGTTTCCCTAAGGCTTGGAGAGACTTACCTGAACTGATGCTAAGTGAAATGAGTAGAACCAAGAAAATATTGTACACAGCAACAGCAAGATTATATAATGATCAGTTCTGAGGAACATGGCTCTTTTCAACAATGAGATGATTCAGGCCAGTTCAAATGGTCTTGTGATGAAGAGAGCCATCTGCACCCAGAGAAAGGACTATGGGGACTGAGTGTGGATCACAACATAGTATTTTCACTTTTTGTTGTTGTTTGCTTGTTTTTTTGTTTTCTTCCTATTTTTTTCTTTCCGATCTGGTTTTTCTTGTGCATTATGATATTTGTGGAAATATATAATACATACATATATATATATATATCTAAAGAATTGCATATGTTTAGCATATATTGGATTACTTGAGATCTAGAGGAGAGGGTGGGTAGAAGGGAGGGAAAAAATTGGAACACAAACTTTTGCAAGGGTGAATGTTGATACCTATCTATCATACAGCAACATGTCTCTCTACTAAGTATTGTTTACTATAAAACTCCCAGGGACACTCAAACCAGATTAAAATGTAATAGTAAAATGTTTAACATAATAAAAAACAATACAATTCAACACAGATGTTAATTTGTGATTTTCTAAGCTCATATATGTGGCTCCAAAGGAACTGTAAAACACTACAATACATCCAGAACAAATTAAAATATAATTGGGACAGGTTAGCACAATAAATTAAAAAATGCAATATAATATCAGATAACTTTAAGTTGTGATCTTCTCAGCCAATATGTGGCCTATAAGGATTTTGTTTGTGTTTTAATTTAGATTATTATATTATAATTTGTTGCCACCATGCTGTCTCTTTTTTGAGCTATGGTATAATATATTTTGTCTTGGTGCAAAAGCATTCATTCGTGCAATTACTAAAATTAACATTAATGCTATCTCATATTTATACAATATTTTATACTTGCTGGCAAATGCTTTTGTCAATGCTACTACATATGTTCCACTTTTTGAGCTAGGTAGGGTGAGGTATTATTGTTTCCATTTTAAAGAAGAATCCTTTAAACCTCAATTGCCCAAAGTTAGCTAGTGAGTGTAGAAGCAAGGGCTTTAAAGATTCCTTAGGGAGAAAGGCAGCAATGTCATTTAAAGGTTTTGAGCTTTTCTAGGATTTCAGTTAGATTTAGAAGGAAGCCTACTAGCAAGGATCAACATCATGTTCCTTTAAAAATAAAGAATTAAATAGAAAACTCTGCAGATGTTTAGCTGCCACCATATTATGTCAGAAGTCCTCTTTCCCGAGAAGTCCCAACTAAAATATGAGAATACAAGAAAAGCAATGCCTTGTTCTGATATATGTTTGCCTAGACCCAAAACATTATCACAATGATACTGAATGGAACTGGGAAAATATGCAGCCCTTGGAAATGGATTAAATGCACATACATTTTGTAATGAGTGACTGTAATGAAAGTCAAATGAATTATAATAAAATATGGAGTTTTAAAAAAGAAAACTACTCAATGCATAATGTTGCTGGGAAAAACATTTAACAGTTTTTCACTGCATGCTATTGTCAAAGTAAATAACTACCAAAGACAAACTTACAAAGTGGTTTTAACTCTAATGTGATGCAGAAAGTCAGTCATTTAATTTGTTAATTAGTATTATGCCAGAAACTATCTATTCAATATGAAGCAAATATGTTTACAATCTTATCTGCCATCTGTTTAATAGATGGGAGAATACTTAGAGCTGGATTCTCAAAGAGGGCTGTTGAAAATTTGTTCCACAATTAGTAGAGCAGATTTTTTAATTCTAGAAGAGTTTTGCATGTGTGGGGAGCACCTCTATGAAGGAGACAGTACATCACAGTGCTGCTACTCAAGATTAGCGATTGCCTATAATGGTTTTCAACAGATGCTCACCAATTGTAAAGAATGAAAAAAAAATCTATCTATAGGTAGATAGATATAGATATATACATAGATATACAACAGAATACATCAATAAATATCTTTATAAATATAACATCAGCTCTTGAAAAGTGGCCAAGGCTTTGTTTAAAAAACATTTTGGGGGACAAATTTATAGAGATGAATAATATAGAGTTCTGGGTGCTCGTGACACACACTGTCTATTTCTGTAATTAGCAATTTTTCAAGATTTCTTACAAGAAAGCTGCAATTATGCAGTGCACTAGCCATTAAAATAAATTCTCAAGGTGCTTTTTAAACTGCTCCTTAAGAATATATTTTAGATCATTATTTGGAAGAGACTTAAAAATAAAATTGGTGATAATCAAGTGTCTCCAGTGGAATTGGCACTTCTTTAGAGCTGGACTCTGAATGGTCAGCAGCCACAGCAGTTCCCAATGAAATCAGATAGCTTGTTGAGCAAAAAAGATTATTAATGTAATTCTCTCTCCTTCCCATCACTAAAACTATATACTACCACAAGTGAAAATAAGATAATTTATAAGTTATTGTGTTTTTTTCCCTGGATTTATAGAATTCACTTTATGTTTTCCTTCAATAAATATGTATCTATTACTATTTTCTGTCATCATATTTTCATAATCTGAATTTAAGAAAAATGATTTTTTCCTACTTGATAGAATTTTCTAAAACAAAATGAAGGATACAATAGGATTTTTTTTAAAGAAGACATTTGTTTTCAAATCCTACTTGTACTAGGCCCTTTATGTTTTATGACTATAAATAATACCATATCATCTTTTAACTTATTTCCACCATAATTCAGTTATTTATGATGAAACTAATCATCATGACATCTATTTTTGAATAATAGCACCATTATTCTTTATTTATTGGTGTAGCTAAATATTTTGCATTTATCATTTTTCCTGTTTTTAGTATATTTCACAGTATCATTTATAATCTACATTGCAAGGCTCACCTTTATCATTTTGTGTTCCTTTAAAAATCTCTAGAATGCTCAAATTGGAAGAAGGATGCCAAAGACTTTCTGGCTGAAAATCTAAATGGTCCATTTAGATAACAAATTGATTCATTAAATGACAGGCTATGTTGTTACTTTTCCCCACCCCCTCATTCCAAATTTTCCATCTCTCTTCTTCCTCTTAATTACTTCTTTCTCCTCTACCAATTGGGATATTTTTTTCCTTATAATATAAACTATTCACAAGAAGGAGGAAGTTGAGGAAGAGGTCTGTCACTGGGCAACATTCCAATTGTTATTCTATTTTATCCTTTTAAAAATTTCAACTTGGCTTATTGTATAAAACTAATCTCTCCTCATGAGTTGTGGGAAAAACATGGTTTCTGCAGTCTTGAAACATCCTGAGAATAAAAAATATCCAGTGTGGCACAATTCTTCTTCTCCACATTTTTTTCATGATATACTCATATGGTATAATCAAGTGAGAGAGAATGCAAGTAAGAGTTGGCCGAGGAGGAGGGAATGTTAGGGGAAGGAAGGATCTCTTTGTGAAATTACTTTCTGTAGCTCTTTTAAGACTCTAGGTTTAACCTTCTGCCCCCAAATATTTATAATATTATATGTGTATATTTACATATATATTTAATACACATATGTATATCTAACATATTCTACCCATATGTGTGCATTATATAATATATACTATACATTTAAACCCCACAACTGGTAGGGTCAGGAACTCAACATCTGTGATTTGACTGAAGGTTTTTAGTATGCACAGCCCCCTCCTTCCCCACCCCCAATTAACTGCATTACTGACTAACAAGGTTTAGCTGAACAGGCACCTGACTCCTTCAAACCTTCTGGATACAATACAAAAAGTCCAGTAGTAGACATTATAGGATTAAACCCATTGTAACATTCTAAAAATCAATTCATCTGTTCCTAATAGTGTTTCAATAGTATCCTAGTAACCTCTTCTGTGAAGCTTCATATGGTCTGTATTTGCAAACACTATTAAAAAAAAAAAAAGGCCTTGCATTCAAAAAAAAAAAAAAAAAAAAAAAAAAAAAAAAAAAAAAAAAAAAAAAAAAAAGAAAAGAAAAAAAGATTGTGTTAAATCTCTTCCCAGAACTTGCCTGAGAGGTGCAGAGACTCCAATGTGGGCAAGTGTATTTGCCAACATGCCATATGGGAGTCATGGTTGGGACTTTTTTTTTTCTAGAATAATTAAATGTTGATGGCAGAGTTCAAATGGATCATTAAAATTCAAAAGTGTAAGAAACAGATTTTTTCTTATGTTGCTGAACGCTCCAGAGGGCTGAATAGCTAGCAGAAGTGAGCCAGGCTGCGGCAGTGATCAGCGTGCGCTGTGATGGTACTAATTTGATCATAATATAGTCATCTCTGAAGATTACAGCTATTCAATTAAATATTCTAATTAACCTGAAGTATTAGGCAAATGATACTAATTACAAATATTCTCCTGAGATTCACAGCAATGAAAATCCCACTTGCAACTGATACTTCTAGCCAATGTTTCGTAACACAATGTCCTATATCATAGGCTTTCAGAATATTAAAATGCAGTTAATTTGCCTAAACCTCATTTGTTTAATGGCATTAGCATTTTGTTTGAAATTGTAATAAACGTACATCCCGCTTTCAAGTAAAATTTAAAATGAGTGTACTCTTGGGGTAACTTAAGATTCCTGTTTACAGACCTAGCACTTTATTCAGTAAGCGGAACAGTTTGAGCTTAACTTTCAGCCATTAAACATATTGAAATTGTTTAAAAATGCTAATAATTTGTCTTTTCAAATAAGAAAAAAGGATATTTTGCAGTAAAATTTCATTATGCTACCCATGTGACCAGTTTCCTACTGTGAAGGCCCCAGTGCTTGAACTTTCCTTGTCGATTTGTAGGAGAGCACTTTTATTTGGAAGGGTTGCAGGGGGCTTTTAAAAGGCATTTTTACTGGAAAATACTGCCATACTCCTCCTTCCCCTCCACTAGCTTTCTCTTTCCTCTTTCCTTGATATTTAGCCTCCTAAGGTGGCCGCTTCTCTGTTTAGCCAACCTTGAGTCAGTGACACAAGATAAATGGCTGTCTATCTATCAGAATTTAACTTGCTTTCTCCCTATCTGAAAAATCATCTCCTTTGTGGATTGGGACAGCCTTGCTAGGTATGCTCTCAGCTACAAATCTGAGAGATCTCTCTGTACTGTTTCCCTGCCCCAGAAGACTAAGGAAGGCATGGCTTCTACTTTTACATACCACAATAATGGCTAAACTCCTAGTCTACTGTATGAACAGGTGTGTTGAGGTTTTCAGATCTTTTTGTTCCAGCAAATGAAGATTGGGGTACTGATAAACCCTGCAGTTTGAGTTTCAGAGGGCCATGGCAGTGATGCTGGACTAGCTAGAAGAAAAATAGATGTCTGTTCTTCACATGTGATTTATGGTCCTAACATATATGTTCCAGTCCTTAAAACAGAAAGGAGGCAAATGTTGTTATAAGTAAGGAAGAAGTTGTATGTGGATGGTTGGTGCGTAGGTTGCAGAGATGATGGATTGAATCCATCATTTATGAATGGACAAATCATGTCTTGCAATGAACTAACAGAACTAACAATTTAGCAGGGGTGATAAAGACTGAATGAACATAGTTCATGTAAAACAAACAAAAAGAATGACATATAGCATAAGAGTTTAAAATGAAAGAGACAGGCCCATGTTTGCTAAAGGGAGTGATAACACAGAAGTACTTGATACTCTTGCTATTTAAATATCTTTACACAGGAACAGAGAGTCTTTCCTGCATACCATGTTTATATAAGGCCATGGAAGCATTCCAACATTTACCCAAGGAAGAAGTGAATAAAATGATATAATCGCTCCATTTCTTCAGGGAGTTCATGCAACACCACCAATCTACAGCCACCTTCTCATGGTGGGGAGTGAATGTTCAAGAATGATTTACCTTTATAAAGGAAATGAATACACGGATACAATAAAATTGCTATGTATTACATTGATCTCCTTAAAACAGAGGAAGTAAGGAGGGGCTTTCATTTATAAAAAAGTGAATAGAATGGAATAATAAATACATGAGGAGTAGATAATACAGCTTAATGTACACATTTACAATGGAACAACCATAAAGAAATGATCAACTTTTATAACTTCCGTATTTATAATCTGGGGCAAACTTGCTTTTTTTTTTTTCTCCTAGTAATTGAAAATCTCAGATCGCTATGTTTGATTTTCTTTGGAGTTATGTTTGTATAGCAAAGAAACCTCTTTCCCCCCTCTTGGGTAATATAGTATTTACTATATATGAAGTAAAAAGGGGAAAAATTGAATTATTTTTGATAAACTTCCAGTTTCACCTATGGCATCACAAAACATGTCCTTTACTAGGTAGACAACTGTACCAGGTTCATGTTCCCTCTATTCCTGAGAGGCAATGGTTCATCTTCTTGAGAAAATGTGAGAACTCAGATCATTATGCAACAGCTCTCAGGAGATTAATTTTCTTTACAGGAAAAAGAAACATTAGAGCAGAAAGTCTGATGTTCTATCGGAGTGTAAGATGGGGAAATTGGAAGCCAGGGAAGTAGGAAGGACATGCTTGAGAATACTGCTTTGAGTTATGTTATTCCTCAAAATATTTTAGGAAGACTTCACCATGTTGTGTACCTTATCTTCGGTGGGAGGACTGGGGGAAGAAAACCCCCATAGTTAGTAAAATTTAGAGAAAGGTTTAAACTGTTGAATAGTTTTTAAAAGTTTTCTTTTATCTTTATTCCTTGGGGTTGACTAGTTTCATGCAGTAGTCATTCCTATACAGTATTTTTTTCCTTGGTCCTTTTTTATTCAGTAGTACTATTGCTCTACACATTTTTCTTGTTTTAACTCGATCTAATTTCCCATGCAGTTGGAGAAAAGTGTCAAAACTGTACTGTTGAAAGAAATTAAAAAACAACTGCCACAAAAAAGAAAGTAATGATAAGATAGAAAGAGATTATGAAAAGAAAATGGATGAGAGGGAAAGAAAAAAGATCAAGAGAGACATTAGGAAGAAACATTGGGAGATTGGGTTGGGGCAAGAGAAGAATAGAAAAGGCAGACTATAAAAAAATAGAATATTTAAAAAAATTGAACTACCCATAGAATAAGATAGCCAAGAAAATGAAGATTAAATCATTTATTTATTGTCAATAACATTTCATTTGAAGAGGGCTTTTTTTATTTTTCATTGTATGTGAGACTAATTCAAATGTGATTATGGAGAGGGACCATGTGCTTGAAAGTATGGAATCAGATGAAAATTTTTCTTAATTTTTTCCTCTTTCTGATTTATGTCTTTGTTTTTCTACATTGATTTTGCAGAACTAAACATGACTTGCTCTTAGTTTTTGTTCATGACTTTTGGGATAAATAGCCCTTCTCGCTGAGTTAGGGGCAAATCACTACTTTATTTCTTCCTTCTCTCACATAACTCTACTGTCTTGGATTAGTTTTGTTTGCTGTTAAGCATAAAAATATTTGCATTGAAGGAAAGATGAAAAGGCTTCAAACTATAAACAAGTTGAGATTAGGCATACATTGAAAAAAACCAGATTAGTTTCATAATGATATTATTTCATATTTCCAATTCACATGGATTATCTGAGACAGCAAAACTATTCTCCGAGTTAGAAGACACAATTTCTCTAGACATAATGTTTGCTCACAAAATTCCCTAGAATCCAGGATTGACTGAGTCTGAGATTCAGTTACTTTGCTCACAGGCTGGTTATAATTTTTGGTTTTTCCTTCTTCACCTCTGTTATTTTACCTGTATGAATTTACACATGAATACCCTCAATATATCCTGATACCCACTTGGTTTAGTCCAGCCCTCTCTAAAGTCACTTTGGGAGGTACTATCATTACTTTGCTTTTTAAGTTGTCAAGACCATGCCAAATGGGCCAGCCAAACTGTTGCCTCTGATGCTTTTTGGCACAGAAAGATCACTCTATGGGGTCACAAAATCACTGCATGCATAACTAAATTTATCTAAGGGAAAAATACAGCATTTAAAAAACCTAACACAACACAACCATGATGAATTATTGATATATTCCCTGTCCTCCCAAACATGTTTATATCCAGAAATCCCAGTATCTACATTCACCAATTAATCTTCTATATCCTTCCTCTTTAGTTGTATGCATAGTTTTATGCCATTGCATATTTTGACTACTATAAAGAAGAAACCCTTTTGTGGTAAAAAAAAAAAATAAGTGAATAAAGTTAAAACATACGCACACAACATATATACACAAATACTTTGACAAAATGTTCATACAGGAATGCACATGTATATGGGAGAAATCTTGAAAGATAAAAACTCAACCTACCCTTCAACAATTGTAAATCAAAATAAGGCAATTCCACTCTGAATGAAAAGCAGTTCGAAATCAGGCAAGTGTGAAAGGCTGCAAAGTAACTATTTTGTTACATGTTTTTATGACATAATTATATTGATCTGAAAGACACTCATCCAGAACTGCAACCTTTTATACCCCAAGCTAAAAAAAAATCCCGTATAATCTTTTCAATCACTTGATATTCATAGTCTTACTCAAAGGTCTCTGAATATGTCATGTGTGTAATACCAATGCAAAAATTGGCACCGTAGTCACTACCAGCAATATGTTTCAATAAGGTAATTTTCTTGCTGCCTAAGAACATCAGCAGGGTGCAATCCTGAACAAAAACAGAGTATGACATCTTATTCAAGCATACATCTGGAGGACAAAACTATACTTTATTAAAGGAAAATGGGATTTCAGGATTGTTTTGACAAGCGGTAAAAATGCACACCTCAGTTTACATACAGTATAGCGTTTAAATTTAAAGTGCTTGTGTATCTAGAGTGAGTAGAGGTTGCCTGACTAATGAGCACCAGCCTATGCAAATATTATTTAAGAACAACCCCTGCAAGAGAAAGAAAAAAGGTGCTAGTGCTGGGCTCTATTTTCTACTTTCCATTTTTGCTTTCTTTTGTTCCAAATTTTTTTTAAATGATGAGCTTCTCTGTTGTCTGTTTCAAGTAACCCTACCCCCATTCTGAAAGTCAAACAATGATAATGTTTCCCAACTTGATTTTCAGGGTCACCCCAATTCATTTTTTTTGGGGGGGAAGGAACCACATCTCCCTGACCTTAAATCAAATTAAGGGTTGAGATTTAAAATAAAAACTGAAAATAATGTCAGATTTTAAAATACCAGCTGTGTTCAAATACTTCCCTTCTTCTAAATCACCTGCTTTTATAGCTTTCTGAGTCTTTATTACTCTTTGAAAGCCTGTCAATGATTTTAGACCTCTCTACTGATTTTTAAGAGTGTTTTCCCATTTTCCCAAGTCAAAATCATCACAGCCTTCACCGTATTGGTTGTTTTTAACCATGTGAGTTCCTTTAGGCATCAAACCAACTGTTTAGGTTTCTTAAAAAAGTGTGACTGCTATTTGGGAAGTTCAGGTCTTTGTTTCTGAAAGAAGGGAGGATTTTCTAAAATTTATCATTGAAAATACCTGAAAAAGATTGCAGCAAAAAACAAAACAAAACAAACAAACAAACAAAAAAAAAAAACTATCCCCACACATTACTACCTCCCTCCCCCCCCCAAATGCTTTGAGGAATACAATGGCATATCATGGGCATCTAAGGTCATCAGTCTTATAATAAACCTTACTATATACAAATTATGAGCCTCACAATTAAGTTAAATAAAATTAAGACTAAAATACATTACTAACCAAGAAAAGATAGGGTGAGTTCATAAGAATGAGATAAGTAAATTTACATTTGTATAGATACAGATATTTTAAGTTGTTTAATAGCACTTATCTGTTTGTTAAAAAGTGACTTCAGATTTATCTGTCATTTTTGGGCAGTGGTGGAAGATATTTGAAGAAAAAAACAGCAATACTTAAGACCACCATACTGCCTCTATTCCTAATCTTGACATTTAGTCAGTGATTTTACCAGTTGAGAGTTACGGGTTATGTGAATAAAGCTTTTGGAGTGATTACATGCTCACAGATTTCTAAACAGTATTTGCCATTTCAGTAATAAATGAAAACCTGCCCAAACCACTAGTTTCTGCAACATTTGTAGCTAGGATTTTCACCAAGTTGGCAGTCTCTTGTTTATCTGAAAGCAGATGTGTGCCCTGAAATGATTTGTGGGCCCACAGCAGACAGAAAATAGCATGCAGACAGTTTAGCTAATAAAATGGTCATATTAATTGTAATACAAGGACAAAAGCCCATTTAAATGCACAGTGACAATGTTTTTAGAGCAACTTGGACTCATCTTAAAATCATTATTAAGTAACAAATAGGACATTTTTAAAAAATAGAAATAGCAATAGTCAAGACTAGATCATCAAATTGCAAGATCCTCACCTCAATCATCATTTCTCCCAGGTCAGAAATTATTGATGCCTGCCTTTGGTTAATCCCTTTGCGATCTATACTCTGCATTCCTGCTGCTGTTTGTGCATATTCAAAATGCCCATCTTGGCAAATGGAAAATGTCATCAGCAAACTGGAGCCTTGACAAGTGGGACAGAGAAGGAGACCCATGAAAAGAAATGACAGTGACAGATACTTTTCCATAGGTTTTTTTGCTGATGTGAGTGATTTTAGATTAAGAATAATTTGTAAATGGATTTACCTTTTCTCCTCCCATTTGTTTGCTTTGGAGATGTTTTATTTAATGTTTTCTTTCAGAAGACAAAAGCTTAGTTGACTTCCATGACTTTTATTAGAGTTTCCCACCACATGCAAAAATGCTAAGACAGTTTATGAACTAAGCTGTTTTTATTTGAGACAGGAGAGGCAAGATTGCTGCTTCTTAGTACTGAACAATAGTTTTGCTTTAGTGTCCATGCCTGAAAAGACAGGCCTAGCTTAGCTCTTCCTTTTTAACTTGAAAGAATGCTTCTTTAAAATCTTTTCAGATCTCCAGCAAGAAGCAGCAAACAGATACTACAAAGCCTCATGTACTTTGTCATTTTGCTTTCAATATACTGACTTATTCCCTATCTTTTTTCATCAGGCATAATATATCATACATAACATACAAGAATGACTGTTAGAGAAAATGACAAACAATGAGAACAACTGCTTTTGGCAAAAAGTACAAAAAATCATGTAATTTCCTGCCATATCTATAATACATAAGATATAATCATATCTTAATCCATATTGAGACAATTAAGTGAATTTTTTTTAAGTACAGCATAATCATAAATCTCCACTTATATTTGCAAAAAACAAAAGAAGGTATAGTAGGGTTGCCACATTTGGCAATGATTTTCAAGGCATTCAAAGATACCATCCCACTCATTAACATCATTGATAGTTACCTCCTGTGAGCAAGGTAGGAGCCAAGCCACATTAGCCAAATCTCACAATAAAAGAAACAAATGCAGGGGGAGCAAATGCATGACACAACTTGGATGAGGAACAAAAAGGTAGAAATAGATCCACCTTATTTTTTCTCTCTTATATTTAATGTCCATGGTTATATTATTTCTTGGGTTCAGTGCCTATGTACGTTATTTTCAAATTTATCTGACATTATCAGAGCTTACATTTCCATAAAGTTTTAAGATTTACAGAATGTTTTTCTTATGACATCTTCTTGAGTCAGTTTGTTATGTTTTTATTATCCCCAGTTTATAAATCAGTGCACTGAGTTTCAAAAAGATTCAGTTAGTGCTAGGTTTTAAATTAGGAGGCCTTGTTCAAATCCTAACTTTGCCACCTTGTACTAGTCAGTTAACTATCCCAGATTTCAGTTTCTTCATCTTCAAAATGAAGAAAGTGAAAAAGAAGGTTTATATTGTTCTTTAGGGCAGATGGTTGGCAGAGTGAATTAAGTATCAAGCATGAAATCAGGAAGACTCATCTTGCTGAGTTCAAATCCAACTTCAGGCACTTATTAAGCTATATGATCCTGAAAGTCACTTATCCTTGTTTGCCTCAGTTTGCTCATCTGTAAAATTGGCTGGAGAAAAAAAAACAGAAAATCTCTACAATGTTTTTGCCAAGAAATGGGTTTCATAAAGAGTTGGATAAGATTGAACTGAACAACAGCAAAATATTGTTCTTTCTAACTCTAAATATGCATCTATGTCCTTATGAATAGCAAGTGTTATAAGTGTGATTATAAAATTACTGTTAATCTCTTTGCTCTACTCTCTACTCCAAATTATATGTCTCTGGTTGTAAGAAAACATTTTGACTAGTTCATATTATTTTAAAGTTAGTTGTGTAATTGTGTAAGTAACTGTGTGTCTACTACAATATCAAAAGGAAAAAGAGACAGGAGGATTTGAATATGCTAAGCCTCATGGGCCTCTAAGGTCATCATTCATTTGCTTGTTCAACTAACATTTATGGAATGACAACTGCATGCAATGCACTGTGGCAGGTGCATGTAGGGAAACAAAATGAATAATACATGGTTTCTTCTCTCTCTGAACTAAAAGTATTTTAAGGGAAATGCATGTATTAATCAAAAAATACAGACAGAATATGAAATCATAAGTGAAATTCATGTAATGAAAGTGCTTGGCAACAAGACAATTGCAGAATTCTGAGTTCCAAAAACCCAGGGTTCATTTAAGATTCTTACCCGATCTCTTACTGCTTATATAACTTGGGACAAATAATTTAACTCCTCAGTCCTAAATTCCCTACTTTTAGAAATGAAGAGGTTGAATTAAATAGCCTCTAAGGGCTCTTCTAGCTAAGAATCACTAGCTACTAGTTAGTATAATTAGTGTTGCTATTAGGACTTTATATTTTATGAACCTGTGATCTCTACTTTTATGTGACTTGGTACACTTTGGAGAGGCACCATCAGAATGACCGAAGTTAATTTTAAGGCAAGTCTTTTAAAAGGTTCCAGGGGTATGCTGGAGACTTGAAACTCATTGTTTTCACTGTGATCATTTACATCTCTAAAATAAAAATATTGGGGATTGATTCACTGTTTTGTTGATTTTCTAGGCTTAGGAAGGTAATGTAGAAAATGTTAATGATGCAGATTAAATTTAGAAGTGTGCAAATGAGTTTTTGGAGAGTCAGTTGTTAAGTATTTACTAGCATGCCACTGGAAACTCATGTTTTTTTTTGTTTTTGGAGAAAAAACTAAGTGAGTCTGGGCAGTGGGGTTATGCAACACTCCTTTAAACTTGAGGGAAAGAACCCAGCATCTAGCTGGGGCCATTTCTGACCATCCCAATATCACTTGGGAAAGAGACCTAGGCTGATATAACATGAATTGTCCAGGTATGGCCCTCATGGAAACCATCATCAGAGGGGACAGAGTCAGAAAGTGAATGGGGGAAAATCAGGGCAGGGAAGAATGAAATTACCAAAGATTTTAGAAAAAAGAAAAATCAAAGACCTTGAATATAAATAAAATAATCAGAAAACATTAACAGTAGAAAGAAATATGACTTCTAGATCTAGCAAAGAGTTTAGGCATCTATGAATAAATATTGCAAAATAAAGCAAAACTCTTGTGAAATGTGAGAATGTAGAACCACAACTTGCTATTCTTGTGTGGTTCAAAAGTAAAATGAGAATGATGATAACAATATTTATGGTTTACAAAGAAAAAAATAATGTGCAGAATAGAAAAACTAGAATTAGTGAAGGTGAGTCTCTTCAAGGAAACAAAAAAGAGAACAATAAATTGGAAATGTATAATACAGAATTGAAGAACAATGTAGAAGTAAAAAATAATATTTTTTTAAAATGCTCAGTATGAAAGCAAAATGTACTGTTTTTCAAAAAAAGGACATATAAAGACAACTATAAATCATAGTTCTCCCATAAGAATAAGACAAGACCAAAAACCTTAATGCCATAATGCAAGAAATAATATAAGAAAATTTTCTAGAACTTTTGAACATAGAAAATTAAATATCAATTGAAAGAAGTTAAATACACTTCCAGAAAAAAAGGCCAAGACTGCATATTCCAAGACAAATAATAATTAATAAGAATGATTCCATTTAGAAAAAAAATAAAGTTCTTCAAGTGATAAGGAGAAAGACAATCAAATGTAAAGGAAAAGAAATTCAGATAATACAAGACTATTCCATGTTCTCTAGAATATATAGGAGAGAATGGAATACTGTTGAGATTTAGGATGCAGCCCAAGTTGACCAACTCTGCAAAAATGAATTTAACCACTAAGGATAAAAGATAGATATTCAGTCATAAAGTAGAATTCATAATATTTTATAAAGAAAACAAGAATTGAATAGATTATTTCTTTCAGCCCATCAAACAACAGAAACTTAGGAGGAGTGAAAAAAAAAATGCAGCAGGCAAAGATAATAACCAGAAGAAATAAGATAGGAAGAGAGACCAGTAAAATAACTTCTTTGTAAATGTACATAAGAAACTAATAGTCATGAGGTGGGCATTGGGTATTATGGACAGAATCTGGTAAAACCCTGCTATAAGATGAATGCTTCTTTTTTATGTGCTGCATTTCAATATAGGATGATATATGAAAGGAAGAGGTCAGGAAGGGGAGAATTATCAGTGAGGGAAGGTTGATCCCTTTGGTTTCAGAAAGAGAAGAACTACATGGGAGAGGATTAGGAGGTGGGACAAAGGATTTAAAAAAGAAAGAAAAAAAAAGGAGGTCTTGCTTTGGCGGGTGGGAGGGAGTTGCATGAATGAATGTTTCTATGGATTAAGAGAAATAATCTGTATAACAGGACAGGGACCTTGCAGTTGGCATGGCCTGGGAGACAGGGTGTTTGAAAAGTTGACTTGTTCTATTCTGAAAAGAGGAATTTAAATTTATAGGGCAACACACCTGTGGAAGTAAGGGAGAATGGACTTAGGAAAATGTTGAGGAAAATGAAAAGACAGGGGTAAATAGGAGAGGAGACTTATAGATCAGTAATGAGCTACTTAATCAGGGATGTGGTAGGGAAAGGACCCTACTATGGGGCAATATCTTCTCTGACATCTGCAATAAGTAGGATTTTTCTGAGAATGAGGCACAATGGAAAGGGGGATCTGTGGGACAGCACAACAAGACAATAGCAGAAACCATCTGGAGGGTAGAACCTAGTATGAATATTTCGGAAATTTTAATTGCATAAGGATTGTAGAGAAAAGAAAAGAAAATACATATAGCATTTTAAATCATGAAATAATAATGTAGAGTAAACTGGTAAAAAGATGAATGATGAAAAGAGGAAAAAAAATTCTTTTTGGAAAGGGCTCAGATAATGAAATAAAAAAACACTAATGAACATGAGTAGTTGAAGGAAAGGAAAGAATGGAGGAATAATTGATTGATAAAATTAAAAAGAGAATAATTATATAATCAGATAAAACCAGAAGAAAAAGAAAAAAAAATTCATAAATAAAAATCCAAAGGAAAGTGGTAAAAAAAAATAAGTGAGGGATTAGCAGAGGTAAAGAAATTCAGAGGGAATAGAATCATTAAAAAAAAGATTAAAATATATCTACTGATCATCCTGCCATCTAGGGGAGGGGGTGGGGGGTAAGAGGTAAAAAATTGGAACAAGAGGTTTGGCAATTGTTAATGCTGTAAAATTACCCATGCCTATATCCTGTAAATAAAAGGCTATTAAATTAAAAAAAAAAGATTAAAATAAACTAATTGTAGAAATAAATTACTATGCTTACAGAAAAAAAGAAAAATAATTGCAGAAAAAAGAAAAAAAATAGCATGGACTTGGAACTGGAGGGGTCAAACTTTCTCCACTATTTATTAGTTGTATGTATTGCATAAGTCATTTATACCAATACTAACCTTCAGTTTTCTCTTTTATAAAAATGAGGGGATTGAATTTGATGCCTCTGAATTCCTTCCTAGTTATAAATCCTATGATTCTATGAATTTAGTAGTAAACGCACAATTATTGCATTAATAAGAATTTTAAAAATAAAACTAATCCAATTAATATGAGGATGTTAAATGTTTTTGAAATATGTAATTATATTTAGGATTATTTTTAAAACTTCAGAAATCAGAAAAATCAGAAGAAAAACTTCAGAATTCAGAAAAGTGAATGATAATAGTTTTACCCATCATCAATTCTTAATCCTTGAGGGAAGGAATTCTTTCAATTTTGTCTTTGAATCCCTTTTGCCTAGTTTAGCAATCTGGAACAAATAAAGAGATATTTTTTGACTAATTATTTTATATTTTAATCAAATTGAAGAATTTTTATGGGTTTCTCAGAATAGGTACTATAGTACTTATTCTGACGAAATGTATCAGAGACAGAAATGTATTTAAGTACCATCATAATTTTTATCTCTACAAGTTGATTTGTTTTACCATAAAAATGGTCAGCTAAATGCCTATAGAGATCTCAGGGAATCCTAAACTATAAAGCTTTGACTGAGTTTCATCATCTATAAAATGAGGTGATTGGATTGTTTGATCATGTAGGGGTATTCTAGCTCTAAAGTTCTATTAGATATAAATCTTTAAGTCTTACAAAGGCATGTTGGCATGTAATAAGGACTCTACTTGTAGAAGGGAGATTTGGATTTACTTGTACTCTCAAATACTTAATGATTGTTTGTCTAACATCTCTGAGCCTTAGTGTCCTTTTATGTAAACTTAGGGCAGGGAATTTTTTCTATTTAGCTCCCAGAGGTATTGTAGGAAAGCACTACAACATGTAAATTATCACATTATTTCTTTCATTAACTTTTTTGGGTATACACAACTAAAGCCAATGTTTTTTTTTTCCATGTCCAAGATCATAAATTATTTAATGACTTCACAAAAACCTATGTAAATCCATAGAAATAAGGAAACCATTCTATACTTCTAATCTCTTTCTATACCTTCAACCTTTGACTCTATTCTCAATTGTTTGTTATACATGACCTGGATTTTTCCACAACAACTCCTAATTAAGATTATATTCTACCTTGAATATCTTCCAATTGAATATAGAGTATATTTAAAATTTTCCCAAATCCAAAAACAACTCCTCTTACCAATTCCCTTATTTATTTTCTGGATACTATCAGCTTATAATAACCCAAGTGATTATATGTTTTAGTTGTTTTTTCATGCCTACTCTCCTTGCCTACAAATCTTTATTTTTTTCATATCTCTTGAATAAATGTTTAGCTTTATAATCTCAATGAAACTATCCTACATCAGGACTCCATTGTTACAAGCTGAAACTATTACAAAAGTTGAGTAACTGATATTCCTGCCTCTGTCCTCTCTCTTCTTGAATCTGTCCTCTTTGTTGCTCCTGAATTAATTTCAGTAAGGCACAGTTTTTGTACTATTATACACTCACTCAGAAATTTTTATTAGTATGATAAAAGTCCTTAGCCCAACATGGAAAATATTCTACAATCTATGCCATCCCACCTCTTCAGACAGATTTTTCACTACTTCACTTCTCAGATTCCAGTGCTCTGTCTTACTCTATGTTCTCTACTTTTCCCCACATTTACACCTTTATTCATTCTGTCTTCATTATTTGGAATGTCTTTACATTCTTACCTGTGAAAATCCTACCCATACATCCAGACTTAGCTCAAATTATGCCTCTGCCTAGAGGCTTCCTTGTTTATTCTAGCTCAAAGTAATCTCTCTACTAAAATCCCATTATGACTTTATTATGATATTTATAACATATTCTTTTGAAGAAGTTATTTGTGTTTGTATGTTTATCTTCTTTACATTCTTTGAGGATGCAGAATTTGTCATATTTATTTTATAGGCCCCTGGTAATACCGCACAGTTCCCAGCATATATTAAGAGATCAATACATATTTGTTAAATGACTGAATGGATATACCATGATATCCTCTTGTAAATTATAATTCATTTTTACTTATAATCCATATTCCTATTGATTCTACTGGGTCATTAAGTATGTTTATGCTTTTATACAAAAGTCTCCTTTGAAATGCTCAGATACCCATAATTAAACATAAGAATTAAAGTCATAGATGAGCAGCAGAGGGCAGAATGTGGCTCTCTGTTATCTCAACTTACTCATTTGTGTCTCTAAAATTGAAATCTTTTAACTGCACTTCAGAGGTCATAACAGTGTATCACATTTCTCTCTTCGCTTTTTTCCTTTTTAAAGTGAAGGAAAACAAGCAAAATTCTTATCTAAAGGTATCTATAAAACTTGTCAATTTAGCAAACAGGGGGAAAAAAGCATATATGTGGCCAAGACAGTCTGATAATCACTATCACTTTCAAGCTTTTAAGACCGAAATATTAAACTAGACTGTCAAAATAAAAGTTAGAATGTCTAATGCAACTTTCTTGTTTGTTCCTTTTTGTTTTCAAATTTTTATTTATGCCATTCATTTTGATGTTATATATACTTGCATACATACATATATATATATATATATATATATATATATCCATCCTTGTATTTAACTTCTGCCTTCCACACATACACCAAGAGAGAGTTTCCCTGTATTAAATAAGAAATAGTTAAGCTAAACAATTGTTTCTGATGGCACCTACAATACTGCACACCAGAATTCTCCACTTCCATAAGGAAAGGAGGTAGTTTTATTTCCTATGTCTCTTCCATTTACTTTAACATTCTGTTAATATATTTTTTGGTGATCTTTGTATGGATTGGTCCTCTTGGGTTTGCTTATTTTACTCTTCTTTTTCATATAAATTTTCTCATTTCTCTGGATTTTTCATAATCATCAATCTTGTCTGCATCAAGCCCTGGTATGGGGGCTTCTATCTGCTTTCCAACTTTGGTTGTCTACCTGACTCACTCAACTCTCACCTATGGCTCTAAGAGCATGTGCTTGTGGTCATATGCTGATAAACCATTTCTGCAAAAGATTTTTTTTGTCTTTATTTCTCTAATATTGTTTTTTTAATAACTTGTTATTGCCAGAGCCCATACCAGGGTAATTTTTTACAACATTATCCTTTGCACTCACTTCTGTTCTGATTTTTCCCCTCCATCCCTCCACCCCCTCCTTCAGATGGCAAGCAGTCCTATACATGTTAAAGAGGTTACAGTATATCTTAGATACAATATATGTGTGCAGAACCAAACAGTTCTCTTGTTGCTCAGGGAGAATTGGATTCACAAAATATAAATAACCCGGGAGGAAAAACAAAAATGCAAGCAATTTACATTCATTTCCTAGTGTTCTTTCTTTGGGTGTAGCTGCTTCTGTCAATCCTTGATCAATTGAAACTGAGTTAGATCTTCTCTTTGTCAAAGAAATCTACTTCCATCACAATACATCCTCATACAGTATCGTTGTTGAGATATATAATGATTTCCTGGTTCTGCTCATTTCACTCAGCATCAGTTCATGTAAGTCTCTCTAATCCTCTCTGTATTCATCCTTCTGCAAAAGAATTAAACTAGATTTAGAGTAATAAGAGATCTCAAACATTTTGGTGAGAAGTCTGCCTGGAATTTGTGAAGACTTCTCTTAATGGAATGGCAGATGAGAACAATTTATTCCAGTGGACATAAAAGTGACTGACATAGATGCTATGAAGCACTTAAAGCTTGGTTAGAAATGGAAGATACTGAGGTTGTTCACATATCATGAATCATTACTAATGGTATTATTGTCTTGAAACTGGACTTTGATGTCTCTGGAAGAGAGAATCTGACCAAAGTCTTAGTGGGACTCTACCTCACTTAAATTCAATTGATGCACAAATCAAAAAATATCACCCACACCATATTACCATTTTTACCTATCTCAAAATCATATGGGACTAGGCAATTGATTAAGCAATAGGGGCAGAAACATGGGGTGCTGTGGTTATAACTCTGTATCCAAGTGGCTCAGATTCCTAGTTTGAGGAAGGGGCTGGAAAAGATGCCCTAAAATTGTGTACTTCATCCAACCCTGGCCTTCTTACTGCAGGAGCTGAGGATTCCACTCTGCAGTTAAAACACTAGTTAAATGGACAACATGAAATCCAGTAAGTCTGAAAGATGAACAACTATTGTTGTGAGAGAACTCAGTAGATATGATATCTAAATAGCAGCCCTTAGTGAAACATGACTAGCAAATTAAGTCCAGCTTACCAATGTCAGAGATGAGACATGTTTGTTGTTTTTGTTTTTGTTTTTATATGAAGTGCCTATAATGAAGGGAAGCAGCAAGAAGCTGACACAGGCTTTGCAATTAAAACTAATAATCAAAGTTGTATGCTTACCAAAAGGAGAGAGCAACAGACTCACCTCAATGTGATTGCTACTTGCAGAAAATGTCATCTTCTGTTCCCACCAGGACAAAGTATGATGAGGTCAAAGAAAAAAAAAATTATGAAGACCTAAAGACCCTTATTATAAATGTGCCAAAAGAGAACAGGCTTATAATTCTGGGTAACTTAAGGCTAGAATAGACACAGACTACCAGACATGGCAGTAAGTATTTGGTAGAAATGGAGTAAGAAAGAGCAACAGCAATGGTTAGTTACTATTGAAAATGTGTATATCTAAGATAATAGGTTATAAAATATTGACCTGCCTCTCCTCTGTTCTTCTTTCTCTTCCCTTTTCCTCCCCTCCCCTTTCCTCAATTCTCTTTTCCTCTCCCATACTTTATTCCAGATGAGGTATATGCAACTGGAATCCACTAGCCATTACTCCATCAACAAGGCATACTGAGAACTAGAGTGGACATATTCTCTCAGTTGTCTGAACTGTTATATGAAAGTCACATAGCTAACTTGTGAGAATCTTGAGGGAAGGGGCAGATAAAGTCTTTCTTTGTATTAATAAATATAAAGATAGTGGCTTTGGAGCTAGCTGAGAGTGGTCTGGAGCCTGAAAAGAATAAGTTTGGCTACTTGCTCTTTCTTCTCTTTGGGGTCAAGTAAAAAGAATAATTTTGCTGATGTGTCCCACTACGCAGTTATTTGTAGAGCATATTACCATCTATCAGAGACCTCTTTTCTCATATTTCCCAGAAAAGGAGATTGATACCCTTATGAGAACAACAAAGGTTAACGAATAGGTCCACTGATAATCGTTACATGGGAGCTGTGATGACATCTTGTAGTGGGTATGACAATATATGATACATTATAAGAGAATGAAATCGCTACTTCTGTCCAATGGTTTGATCCAATTGAATTATTAATAGATGATCTACTTTCCTTCTTTTAAAAACTAAATCTTATTGGTAACTTTTATATTTATGTCTCTTAAGTTTCTCCTTATATTCCTCTTATTCTCCCAACAAGCTATCAAAAATGACATAGAAATTTTATTTTTAAAAATTAAAAAAATCAGTAAAACCAATGAATATCATAAAAATTTAATAATATATCCTACATTTCATTCTTATTCTCCTCACTCTTCTGTTTGTAAAGGAGAATGTATGTATCAGGGATAGGTTTGGGGTATATTTTATGATATTTCTTCCCTGAAGGCAAGATTATTCCTCATAATTTTGAAACATCCATTTTCAGTTGTTTTGTGGTTCTTCTCTTCTGCTATTTATAATGTTGTGGTCATTTTGTATATTCTTTTATTATCTCTGCTTCACTTTGTATCAATTCATGAATATCTTTCTAGGGTTTCTCTATTTTAACAAATTCATTATTTCGATAACATAATTTTCTACTCATTAGCAGTTTTAATGTTTGCAAAGTATTTACCTAAAGCTGAGTATTATTGTTATTATTATTTTCCTAAGGAAACTGAGACTGAAATAGGTTAAGTGACAGAAGTATCACAGCTAGTGAGTATATGGGATTTAAACTCAGGGCTTCCTGACTTCAAATTCAATGTGCAGTGGTGCCATCTAGCATGCAGAATACATTCATATAACAAAAATTGTACATCACTGCCACAGTCAATGGAGACCTATTTTATTTCCTTCTTATGTAAAAAGATGGTATGTTTCTTTTATTTTCCTTTTTGTTCTTTTCTTACCAACAGTGGACATTAATAATTTCGGCATTTTCAACTGAAATTCTGGTAATTACAAATCATCTTTACCTTTATAAATGCTAGAGAATGTTTTTGGCTTATACTCAACATTTTCCAGCTGTTTTTTTTTCTGAATGTAACTTTATGAATCTGTTGCTATCACTTTCAAACAGATTCCCTTGCAAACACCTTTATTTCAGAAGAACCAATCTTCAAGGACTGTAGGATCCATACTAACCAAAGAATGACTTGGGATATTTTCACTCATTTTTTTGTATGACTCAGGAAGACTTCTTGTTGACTCAGGAAGTTTTCTTCTCTTAATAAAAAGACTATATTTTTGCAAGTTATTCCTCCCCTCCAATTTATGTATTTATTATTCATACTTAGATCTAAAAAGATTCTGAGAACCTAGTACAAAGATAATGACAGCTTTTTTTTTTTTTTTTTTTTTTTTATTTAATAGCCTTTTATTTACAGGATATATACATAGGTAACTTTACAGCATTAACAATTGCCAAACCTCTTGTTCCAATTTTTCACCTCTTACCCCCATCCCTCCCTAAATGTCAGGATGACCAGTAGATGTTAAAATATATTAAAATATAACTTAGATACACAATAAGTATACATGACCAAAACATTATTTTGCTGTACAAAAAGAATCAGACTCTGAATTATTGTACAATTAGCTTGTGAAGGAAATCAAAAATGCAGGTGTGCATAACTATAGGGATTGGAATTCAATGTAATGGTTTTAGTCATCTCCCAGAGTTCTTTTCTGGGTATAGCTAGTTCAGTTCATTACTGCTCCATTAGAAATGATTTGGTTGATCTCGTTGCTGAGGATGGCCTGATCCATCAGAACTGGTCATCATCTAGTATTGTTGTAGAAGTATATAATGATCTCCTGGTCCTGCTCATTTCACTCAGCATCAGTTCGTGTAAGTCTCTCCAGGCCTTTCTGAAATCATCCTGTTGGTCATTTCTTACAGAACAGTAATATTCCATAATTTTCATATACCACAATTTATTCAGCCATTCTCCAACTGATGGACATCCATTCAGTTTCCAGTTTCTAGCCACTACAAAAGGGCTGCCACAAACATTCGTGCACATACAGGTCCCTTTCCCTTCTTTATAATCTCTTTGGGATATAATCCCAGTAGTAACACTGCTGGATCAAAGGGTATGCACAGTTTGATAACTTTTTGAGCATAGATCCAAACTACTCTCCAAAATGGTTGGATTCGTTCACAACTCCACCAACAATGAATCAATGTCCCAGTTTTCCCACATCCCTCCAACAATCATCATTATTTTTCCTGTCATCTTAGCCAATCTGACAGGTGTGTGGTGGTATCTTAGAGTTGTCTTAATTTGCATTTCTCTGATTAATAATGACTTGGAGCATCTTTTCATATGACTAGAAATAGTTTCAATTTCTTCATCTGAGAATTGTCTGTTCATATCCTTGACCATTTTCAATTGGAGAATGGCTTGATTTTTATAAATTAGAGTTAATTCTCTATATATTTTGGAAATGAGGCCTTTATCAGAACCTTTGACTGTAAAAATATTTTCCCAGTTTATTGCTTCCCTTCTAATCTTGTCTGCATTAGTTTTGTTTGTACAAAAACTTTTCAGTTTGGTATAATCGAAATTTTCTATTTTGTGATCAGTAATGATCTCTAGTTCTGCTTTGGTCATAAAGACCTTCCCCTTCCACAGGTCTGAGAGGTAAACTATCCTATGTTCCTCTAATTTATTAATAATTTCATTCTTTATGCCTAGGTCATGAACCCATTTTGACCTTATCTTGGTGTACGGTGTTAAGTATGGATCAATGCCTAGTTTCTGCCATATTAGTTTCCAATTTTCCCAGCAATTTTTATCAAACAGTAAGTTCTTATCCCAAAAGCTGGGATCTTTGGGTTTGAATGACAGCTTTTCTGACATCATCATCTTCATTTTTCTTAGCTGCTGAGATCTTCATTTCTTTTAATTGAGCCTTTAAGTCAGAGTTCATGTGTAATCACTAGAAAGCCTGCAAAGTGCTACACTTAAATTCCCAGCAGATTTCTTTACATTAGACTTCACAATCTTGTGTTGAATATGCTATCCCTTTGCTGAATACAGCATAAGAAGAGGGAGAATTCTCACAATGGAGTCATAAATTGTAGCTGTGTAGGAAAATGCATACTGTCTAATGCTTAGGAGTAAGGTAAAACTGCACCCAGGTAACTATGGTGATTGTAAATTTACCTGGAAGAAAAAAAATCCCTTACCCAACTTGGTAGCAATCCTGAATCACCAAAACTTACCTGTAGAAGGAGCATCACTTCAGAATAGGTTACTATAAAGGCAATGGCTAGACTGGATACTTCAAGGAATACTGAGTGGTTGACAGTATAGAAAAAAAAAAGCCTGAGTATCCTTTGATAAAACTGTGAAAGTTTAGAAGAAAGGAGAAAAACATATAAAATGAATTCAGTTTGGGACATTTTGAGTTTGAGATATCTCAGACTAAAGTGATCAATAAGCAATTGGTGCTGTGGGACAAAGCTACTTCTGGGATAGATATATACATCTGAGAGTCATCTATAAAGAAGTGATAGTTAATCCCATAGGAGCTAATGAAGTTACCAAAGTAGAGAGAGTAGAGAGAGAAGATAGGAGAGCCTAGAGTATGCTCATAGTTAGGAGACATGACCTGTATAATGACCTATAAAAGAAGATTGAGGGAACAGTCAGGAAAAACCAGTATAGATACTAACCTAGAAAGTACCTTAGAGACTGTATATTCAAACCCTTTCATTTTACAGAGAAGAGAAACTTAGTCCGGAGATTATTGTGACATCTCAAAAGTTACACAGAGTTAGATTCAGAACCTATGTTTTCTGTCTGTAAAATCATTTTTCTTATCCCATAATAACACAGTTTCCCAGGCTAATATAGAAAAATCACAGTGTAACTTCTAAACAATGTAACATCAGAAAGAAAAATGAAATGTCATGCATGAACTGCCAAAAGGGGAAAACAATAACAGTTTACATAGGTGGATTTACATGTGAATTATAACAAAGTATAAATTATCTCTTTGCTCTATAAACTTTTTCAGAAAATGAAAGAAATGAGGTAATACTTCTATAAAACAAATATGGTACTGATAAGAAAATTAAGGAAAGATAAAATAAAGCTATAAAATATTACTGATGAATATTAAATCAAATTGCCTTAGATAAGAAGTTAGAAAACTCTTCCTAGAACCTCACTTTAAGAAAGGCCCAGAAGCCCAGCCAACTCTGCATTTCTTACTACCTGAACTACTTGGTTTTGACTACCTCACATCTTCATGACCAGTGCACTCTGATCTTCTCCTGTTTCTCAGCTCCTGTGCTGTTTTCCCCTCATTATACTACAAGTTGATTGAGGGTAGGAGCTGATTTTTCTTATTTGTATCCACAGCTCTAAGCATATTGCTAAGAGATGGGGATGCCTAGTAGATATTTCACAAATGTGGATTGTATTGTATTGAACTGTAGAATCCAAAGAATCCAAAATTGACTTATTTTGGATTTATTTCAGAAATATAAGAAAATATATTAAAATACACCATTCAACATTATTAATATTGTAACATCACATTAAAAATAAAAATAATGAATATATATGCATATGATTCATTTCATTCCACTGTAACTTCATTATTGAATGAACCACTCACTTTGGGAGTTCATACAGATAGGTGATTGTCAGTAACTTAGAATTTTAAAGATTTTTCCAGGGGCACTAAGAGATTAAGTGCTTTGCCTGTGATAATATACTAGTATTTACATGAAGGTTTTAAGAAAAATAAAATCCTTTATAATTATTATCTAAATTTTATCCTCATAAAAACCATGGGAAATAGGTATTATTGTTAATTTTTTATAGCTGAGGAAACTGAGGCAGAGACAAATGAGTTGTCCAGTGACAGATAGCAAACATCTGAGACTACATTTGAACTTGTCTTCCTGACTCTAGTCCCAAGACTCTGTACATTGAACTAATTAGTAGCTTGCCTCTTAAATGATGCTATGAAGGAAAAAAACTGCAAATTTGGAAATGGAGTACATTTGGCGAATGAAAGTGAGGAGTATAGGAAAACACTGAAATTGGGAGTCAGGACAAGTGAGAGGGTGGTTAGTGCCCTCAACACTAATATCTGTGCTTTAAACTAGCATATAAATAGTGTTTAATATATACCAGACAGTGTGCTAAGCCATTTATAATTATAATGTCATTTAATACTGATAACAACCCTGGGAGGTAGGAGCAAATTTTTTTATCTCTTCTGTACAAATGAGGAAACTGAAACAAATAAAATTCATGCATCTAGTAAGAATTTAAGTTCTGGTTTGAATTTTTATTTTAGGTCTACTACTCTATCTATTGGGAAGATGTGGAAAGATGATTCTTTGTTGTTTGTGTGTACTAAGTGTGAGATGCCTCCACAATAAGCATTTGGAGGTATTGAAAAGGCAGTTGGCAATGCTAGCCTGTTTCTAGGATGTTGCCAGTTTGCATAGTGACGATAATTCAATACATTGAAGCTGTTAAGATTGTCAAGTATGAAAGTATAGAGTAAAAAAAGGAAAAGATTGCAGAACACATCTTTGGAGGATCCCTTGGCTTAGTAGACATGATGAGAATAAAGAACCAGAAAAGGAGACTGAAAAGGAACAGCTGTAAAGACAGAAGGTGAACCAGAAGAGAGCAATGTCAAGCAGATCTAAAGAAGAGAGAAAACCCAAGATGCATGTGATGAATAGTTTTCATGCTGCATAGAGGTTAAAAAATGATGAAGACTAAGAAAAGATCTTTAAATTTGTAAAAAGATAATTGGTAACTTTAGAGAGGGCAATTCCAGATAAATATTGAGGTCAGAAGTTTGATTGCCCAGGATTTAGCAAGGAGAGAAGGGAGAATTACAGTCACTGAGTAAATCTTTTCTTACTCAGACATATTCTTGAATATACTGAAAAAGTTTGATAATTTCACTTTTCTACTTAAAACTCCAGTGTCACCCTATTACCTCCAGGATCAATTTAAAATCCTAATATTTGCATTTAAAGCCTTTCATAGCCCAACTTCTTCTTACTCTTTTTACTTTTCTTCCATATCACCTTCTGTATACCTTATAATCCAGCTATATTAGCCTAATTGCTATTTCTCAAGAACAAAACTTTAATTCCTGTTATGGGCCAGAACTTGAAACAAGGTGCTAAGTCACTGGAGTTGATAGAAACAATGCTTATGTACTTGGTTCACACCTTTGGAATTCACACCTTTGGGAGACTTCACACATTAGCTCACACATTAGAATTCACACATCTCACACCTTTAGAGTTCACACCTTTAAGAGATCATATATAAGGAACTCCCAGAAGCCAACTAGAGACTTAGGGAGATTCACAAATTGAGGAGATTCACAAGTCTAAGCTACAATTCCACTCTCGGAGGAGGAGTCAAGATTCATTCCAATTTCAACCTTTGTGCGGCTGAAGACTTTGGAAGCAAAAGGCTGAAGCTGGCAGAGGCAGAGGCAAAGGACTAGTGGCAAGAGCTTTAGGAACCAAGGAGAGAGAGAGAGAGTCCTCTAAAAAAGCTAACCAGGCTATTTTGAAGGAGACAATAAAGGATATAAACTTTAACAGTTGGCTGCATTTGAGGTTTATTACTCTGAGCTGAAATGAAGGCTGCTTCCGGAAGCTCCCCAAGAAACCTCCTCCCAGAGAACAATATATTTTAGAGAAGAGAACATTACAAATTTCTGATTCCATGCCTCTTCACTTACTGCTCTCCCTTTTCTTTTCCAGGAATGCAGTCTATTGGTACCTTCACCTACTGCTTTTTGACTTCTTTCAAGATTCAAGTGGAATAAGGATTTGCTTTCCCATTCTCTACAATAGGTGCTCCTAATTTAAGACTATTCACAAGACTATTCTTTCATTCCTCTTCCTGAGTAATATAAAGAATGTTTCTTATAGTTTTTCATCTATAAAATTGGCATAATAAAATACTTACTTCATAGAGTGGCTTCAAGGATAAAATGTGGTGATATATGTAAAGCATTTTACAAATCTTAAAACCCTCTATAAATGTATTATAAGTGCTATTATTTAATATTATGTAAATTTCAAATTTAAATAATTATAATATTCATAACAATACATGGGAGCAGTGATCATAAAAATTAAAATAAGACTATACCAGTTAAACAAAATTAACTAGTTTTGCTCACACAAAATCAATAGTTTGAATCAGAAGAAATGTATGGTTTTGAAAATAATTTTGCTTTAATAATCTCTGATAAAAGATTGACTTTAAAAATCTATAGAAAATTGATATATACATATGACTAAATCATTCCTCATTAGATAAGAAGTCAAAGGATATGAACAGTTTTAGAAATGCAAATTATTATTAACCCCATGAAATATATTCAAAATCAGGGAATGAAGATTGAGACTATTTTGATATTTCACCTATACAGTGCAAGTTAGAAGCAGCAATATGAGCTGGAACACTTTTTTTTAGAGGGACTGTAAAAAGAGAGACAATTGGTAAATATTATGAATGTTCTGGGGGAATGTTAAATATAAAATATATATTTGTGTTAAATATAAATATAAATATCCAAGAAAAGTTACTAAATATTTCATATCATTTGATCTAGATACTCATTATCTGGACTTTATCTGTAAAAAGTTATTGACAGTAAGAAAATACCCAAAGGAATATCTATGTATATGGAAGCATTATTTGTGATCATGAAAAAGTGGAAACAAAAGTTATTTCCAACAATTGGGGAATGGCAGAACAATTTATGGCACATAAAATGATGGAACAATACTACACCACAAAGCATGACAAATATGAAAAATTCAAGAAACATGGGAATTCTTTTGTGAAGTAATGCAGACTAAACCAAGCCAAGCCATTGTGAAGTAATGCAAAGAAAACCAAGCCAAAAAACAATATATACAATGACTACACCAATATCAGTCAAGTCAAAATGGAGAAGCAATAAATTTTTGGTCAAATGCAATGGCCAATGATAATATTGTACTTTTAAAGTTAATGAACACATTTCTTCTGTGCTTGAGCTTGGCACAATGCTTTGTACATAGAAATTAATAAATGCTTTTTTGGCTAATTATTAAAAACAAGCAAGTCAACTATATTCCAGAGATTGCATTTGTCAGGATATTTTAGTATCTATGTTTCCTTTCCCAAATTATTATAGATTAAAAAAATGAAAAATCTCTTAATCTGTTAAATAAACGTACATTGTCATATATGAGTTCACTTCAAATGAGATACACTTTGATACACATATATGTATATATCAACTAGCTAATGCCCATAATTAAATAGCAAACTGTTTATTTAGAAGATGTTTAAAGTTTTTATTACTGGCTGATAGCAAATAGAAATTGTTCTTTATTGTACCTGGCAAAATGATAAACTGCATTTGTGTTTGTTTTTGTTTCAAAGGGATATTTCTTGATTTATTTTCTTTTGGGGGGGGAGAAAGAGGGTGTTGTTAAAAAATATTTTTAATGAGCTAAAACCACTGATGAAAAGATTTACTTAAACAAGTAAAGAACAGAAGTATAAATTCAAGCATAAGCATTAGTTGTCATTTTAAACCATACATTATACAATAAAATATAAACATAACTATATGATAATAATCCCATCCTTGCTGGGTGTACAGTGTGCAAATTTTGTATTTAGTTCCCACTTGTTTTATTACCTGTGTAACATTAAGGAGGTCACTCCAACCTTTTGAAATTCAGTTTCCTAATCTACAAAATGAGTTAGTTGGACAAAATACTTTTCATTTCCATGGTATGATGTTTAAAGTATTCTCTCAACATAGGGAGGGAATAGGTAGTCATGTTTCCTAAAACTATTTTGTCAGTTTAACAGATTGGGGCTGCAGTGAAGTAGTAATAAGGTAAATAGGATTATCAATTATTCAATCACATTCACATTTTGGTTGTAACTTTTTCTTCAATTGCTATTTTATCCCTTCCTCCTCCAGAATAACACCTTTAATTTAAAATCAGGCCCATTTAAAAAAATTTGGATCTCTGCCCAAGTGTCAGCTTATCACTTACTTAAATGTAACTATTCAAACCCTCTCCTAAAGAAGACCTAGTAAAAATATTCACTCTATTATAGGGAGATAGGGAAATAAATTAATATTTCGCTTCTCTGGCTCTAATCCCCCAAAAGATTTCACTCTGGAAAATTTTGTGGTTTTAAATATGTTTTTGTCTCTCCTGGAGGTTCCTAAATCTCCATACTACATTGAAATTATGATATTCACCATTTACCCACTCAAACTATTAATATATTTATCTATTATCTATATAAAATTTTCCATTTTAAGAAGAATATGATGTTTAAAAATTTAAAAAAAATGTTCTAACAAATCTTTAACCCAGATAATCTTTCAGATAAAAAACAAATTAGGTTCACTTCTTGGAAGAGAAAGGGAAGAAAAGAAATTCAGAATCATCAACTTGAGTCTTGCATCCAGACAGTTCTCAGAAATACAAGCTTTGCCTTAATATTCCTTGTGATTTCAGAACTTAGCTCCTGTAATTTCACAGTTACAGTCGTTCTCTCACTTTCATGGACATCAACCCCCTGTGATTTCTTTATTGTAGCATTAGAGTGACTCTCAGAAATACTCAACTTCTCTTTTATCAAGGATCCAAAGAATGGAAGCTATGAGCTTGCGAAGGCTTGCTCATGACCCATATCAGCCCCTTTCTTTGAGTCCCAGGATTAGTACAATGCTCCCTGAGAGCTAAAGGGATGAGAAAACCAAGAGATTTATTCATGAAACTATCATGTATTCATATGTAGTATGTTAGATTCTTTGAAGAAGTGATCAATACAGTGCTACTTTTACTAGTCCAAAGATGGCAGAAGTAACTGGCTAGATAAATGGTTAGCCCAATAAAATGAAATTAAGGAAATGGACCTAAAAACTTCAAGAATATATACTACAATTTAAATGGTAAAATGGCCCAAACTATGAGGGTTTTAGAGAAAATATCAATACATATACTAGCAAAATAAGTGTAAAAAAATCCCAGCAACCAAAGGAGAAGGATTGTCAATATAAGTAATATACCCACAGTGCAATTTTCACTAGAATTAATATCATGGGGCTATTTCCTCACTTCAAAAATAATAACATTTAGTAAAATATTAGTTAAGGAAACATCACAATAGATTGGAATTTTAATTTCAGATACTTATGGCAACATATAGAATGAAAAGATTTGTGACAACTTGGCTACCGTAAAAATAAAGCAAAACAAAACAAAACAAAACAAAAAAACAGGTTATTTGAATGGAAATAAAAGAAACCTCTGCAAAGTGGGAAGGTGGAAATAACTATTTTTTTTCTTAGAATTTATGCTAAAAGACAGGAAAATTAGTCAGAATCTTCCATGCTGCCAAGATTTCAGATAAGCCAATGTTAATTGCAGAAAGAGGATCAAAGGCAAGTTTGGGGTTTTTTTGATTAAGATTTTCTAGTCTGTGATTTTATTAATTTTAGGAACATCATCCCTGAATATTTTATAACTATAAACTTTTACTTTCTACATTCTAAATAATTTCTCAAATTAAATTTGGGCAAAGTTTCACAAGTTGAGTCTGTTTGTCATAAAGGAAACTTTTATTTAATAAATCTAAGTGTTCTTATGGCTAGGTGGCACACATGGCATACAGCATAAATAGAGTACAGGACACAGAGTCAGGAAGACTTAAGAATAAATCCTGGCTTAAAGATTCAGCAGTGTGTTTCACACTGGCTTACTTAAGTTCTCTGTGCCTGGGTTTCCTCATCATCACCTATCTAAAGAGTTGTGGGTTTTTTTTTTTCTGTGAGTTAATATATCTAAAGCATTTTGTAAATCTCAAAATGCTGCATATATTCTAGCTATTATTATTATTACTATAACTATATTCAGAAAAGTCCATCTGGATCCTTGAAAAAATAAAATTTTACTAAAGAATCTACCACCTTTCAATTGATAAGTCTTTCTAAGTCATTTATTTTTTATGCTTTCATTCAATTACACACTGGCAGTTAAATGTTTACTATAATGAGATACTTTAAATAAACACAATGTCCTAAAACAGATTTCCTTGTCATGTTAATTCCATTGTATATTACTATGAAAATCTCAACAATATGCAGTGCCAAATAATTAATTATATATTCCCTTTCCTTAAAGGATTTCTCAGGTTTTAGTGAAAAATGATGATGATGATCATGATGATTTTGAAGAGTAGCCTAAAAATGAAAGTAAATAGAATTGAATTGTAGAAATGTAGTTAAATTGTAACGTAGTCTACCTTTACTGTCCAATGTTTATAATAAAGTAGGACACTCAAGAAATGTGGTTCATAGAATTTAAAGCTGCACATAATAGTGGAAATCATAAAAGCCATTTTAGATAAGTGTGAAATATAACACCTAGAACAATTGTAATGCTTCTCCATTATAACATAGTAGTAAGTAGCAGTAACTGAGATTAGACTCAGAATTCTTGATTTCAAATACTGCTTTTTTTCCCCTATAATAGTAGGCAAACCAGTAAAATGAAAAACTCATTGCAGTTTGAATCAAAAAAATCTAGGTTAAAATCCCACTTTAATATTTATTTCTTAAATGATAATGGGAAAGTCATTTAACATTTCTGAGCCTCAGTTTCCTCATCTTTAGAAAACAAATGCTAATATCTTAATAATTTGCTATAAATTGTTTTGCAAACACAAAAACACTATATAAAGACCAGCTAGTAACATTATTAACCACAAGTTTAGTGCATATATCTATGTGCATGTTTAGTATGCAATTTTGGGGGTCAATTCTTTTCATCCCTTTCTTTTTAGCTATAGAATTAGGCTAATGATAATTTAGTGGACTTCACAGAGATATATTACAGAGGAACAGAATGCCATGCTATTGTTTAACCAGGGCACATATTAGTTCACTCGTATTGAATTACAAAATTGATCTTTATCAAGAAAAATAAAAGCAACAAATTTTTTTCACTTGACATTTTCCCAAGGTTTCAGTTCCCTGTGGCCACATTTCAAAATGCAAGTAGAAGATACAGTATTTGATGTTAGCATAAAAACAGTTTTTGGGAGAAGAATGTCTGTTTTCCCTATAGAAGAAAACAGGGTCATTTTAGCTCATATTGTATTGTCCCTAGAAATATCACATGATTTTTGGAAGGACATTAGAATACAAGAATTATCATGAGACAAGAAACAATTATCCATCTAAATCAATACCTTGTCCGACAGTGGCCAGTGGAAGGCATTAGAAAAAGGCATTAAGGTCCCTAGAGTACACCTCATTTCCCATTAGCAAAGTGATGGTAGGCCTGAAGTGATACAGTAGGGTCATTGTGTACATGAAGGTACCTATGTACCCACCTTTGAATGATCTGAAAGACTAGAGTTACGAACAAATGATCTTTTTAATTTCCCCTTTACTATTTTTGCTAGCGCCAATATTTTTTCTTGTGTAAATGTCTGGAAATACAAGTATGCTGTGAGTCCTTCAAAAATCTAATAGACTATTCCCTTTCTCTGTTCTCTTTATGTCCCTTCTTCCTAGAAACCTTTGGTTTCTATTGAACTCTGAATGTTTTGCCAAAGAATTTTTATATTCTCTTATCCAAATTGCTGTGGGAAATAGCAAAGGATGGCTAAGATAGGAACAAAGTGGTCATGGTGCCAAATGGAAGTTTTTCTGGGCTCAAGAATTCTGCATTAGACTAGATTTTCAAGGCTCTTATATAGATCCAGTTTTTTTACAGATATTACTGACTTAGATGAGAAGGTCATTATTTCAGTGCAATTGAATCAAAGGGCATAAGTAACCAATCAGCTCACAACTGTTTTATAATTTATCCCTATTGGTTATGAAAAACTGGTGACACTAGTAGATTTGAGCTTTTTATTTACCAGGGTGAGTGAAGCAGAATGAACAGACAAGGATTTTCATTTTGTTATTGACTTTTTTTTTATTCAAGGGCTATTTTTTTCCCCTTTTGGGCACACTTAGGTTTTATTAGTAATTTATTACACCCGGTGGAAGACACTGGAGCCTTAGCAACAAGATCCGGTGTTGTACAAAAGAAAATTCATTTAATTTGACTCAGTGTATTACAAGCATTATAATCCCTTTTCTGATTTCAACATAATCGACTAATCTCATCTGCTCAGAAGGATAAGCCTTGTCTCAGCCATGATGACAGGCTTAGTGAATGATAAAAAATTAGGGCATTCTCAATGCCTATAAACTGTAACAACAGATAAGGCATGTGGATGAAGAACCAGTTACAGGTGGTTATTTGTAGGAATGTATTAATTTAAGGAGTTAATATTAGGTAGATATAATGCCATTTGCAATTAAATCAGTTACACCAAATCATGGGAAGTTTGAATATCGAGGGAGAGGAGAGTGTGGCATTTCTGTATTTATTGGCTCATTTCAGAAAATAAGTATCAGGAGTATTCTATTGTCACAAGGCAACCTTGAGTAATATACTTCTATTCTATTTAGGGAACTGATTGTGAGATTAGTTTGGGAGAAGAGAACAACATTTTTTTACTTCCTTTTTTCTTTACATAAAAAGAGCTGGGATTTGCATTTCTGTCTGGAAATTTATCAGGTTGAAAGGTGAGTATCTTAGGTTTGGTAAAGTGCCAACACAATAGAGTGATGCCTAATAAATGGTGAAGAAAATACAATTCTGTGCACAGATTTCTAAATGTTCTATACTCAACCTTGTTTGAAAATACACACACACACACACACACACACATGTTCTTCTACTCTAGTTTATTTTAAGTATAATGAAATGAATGCTAAATAAAATGAAATTGTTCTCTTTACTACAGCTACATGAATAGTTTTACACCAGCTTTCTCAACTGCCTTTAATGTATCAGAGTATCATCATGTCATATATATTCCTGCAGCAGATGTAATACACTAACATCTGCACATCAGAGCAGGATTAAATTAGACTATTGTAACACAAAACATAAACAATTCTTTAAAAGTTCTTTATACAAAGTATCATATTTTCCATGGATAAATTGGGGCTAGTGGGAAATAAAAGGTTGAATAGAAAGCATTCAGCACAGTGTCAGGCATACTCTGGTTGGCCCCAAATCCCAGGGAAAAGACCACTGCATGATAGATTTAGAAGTTTAAGGCAGAGGACTTATAGTCCAAGCCTCTCATTTTGCAAATGAAGAAATTGACCTTTGGGAATATTAAATGATTTGCCTCATAGTCACAAGAGCCCAGTCTTTCCATTGTAACATGCTACTTCCTTTAACTCACATTAGCTTTTCACAAAGTGATTATTTGACATCCCCTCAGACTCCTCGGCTCTCAAGTTTAACAATCTCATTTCTGATGTAAATAATCATCCACAGCATCCACAAATATTATAATATGTATTCCATTTCCACCATTTAGAATTCTGACATTTTTCTAAACCACAACATCCGTTGCTCACTGTGCCTTACTTCTCCTACATATATTTTTCATCCTCACTGAGCCCTCTTGTCCTTACATCTTAGTGCTTCCTAACTCATCATGGTTGCTTGAGCTTCACTTTCCCCTCTTTCATTATGGTTACCTATTTACACTATACCATCCCTTACCATTTAATGTCCCTCATATCCTGCCAACACCGTACTTACCATTTATCTCTTCCTTTTTATTCAAGTTTAGAAAAAAAAAATCATCCCATTGTGCTGACTAATACCATCCAAATTTATGCAATCTATAGAAGTAATGTCATGAGTTTACTTTTGTAAAATGTTCCTCCTTTCTTGTTCTCTCATTTTATATCTCCCCTTCCCTACCATTTGAGGACTTCATCTAATACTTTATTGAGAAAATACAGACAATTTGTAATGAGCTCCTTCTTTTCCACCATTATTTATTTCAAAACCTGGAAAGGGCTGAAACTCTGAGTTGATGCCCTGAGGTTGGACAACCGAGCACTTAAGGCTAATTACCAATTGGACAATACTCTATTAGCATATGCTTGGAAAATGGCCCTTCCCACTATTCTGTAGTGGTTCAATCTTTTGATGTTACAGAGAATTGTGGGAAGGATTAGGGGGTGGAGTAGGACAAGCCAGAGTCACTTTGGCAGTAGACGAAGAGAAGGAAGGTCATGGAGATCCTGTGTCCATCTTGTTCACTTCTACCTCTAAAGACCAAGAATAAAGACTAAGGAATTTTGCTTATTCTGACTCCAGCTGATTCTAAGGCATCAGGGTGTTAACTCATTCTTCACAAAAACCCACTATCATCATCTTGTCCTTTGCTCCAGCGTCTGGTGGTAAGATTGCTCTTCAAATCAAAATCAACCATTCTACTTGGGTCCTTGATTCAATTCTATCCTATCTCCTCCATATCATCTACCAAAGTATCAATCTTTTCCAGCCCATTAGTTCCTGCTGTCTTAAAACACACATAAGTCTTAACTACCTTTAAAAACAAAACCTTCCTTTGGCCTCACCATCCCCTCAAGGATCTTATGTTAATCTAATTTTTAATCTTAATTAATCTTATAATCTCACTTTCATGGCTGAAAGCCTAGATAAAATCTATCTTTATGCTTTGCCTTCACTTCCTATCTCATTCCTCAACCTTTTCAAATCTTGCTTTCCCTTAAATAAAATTTCTTTCTCCAAAGTTACCAATGATTTCTTAGTTGCCAGATTTTATGGCCTCTTTACAGTCTTTATGCTATTTGCCATACTTACGTTTTAGATATTTTATCCTTTCCTTTTTTTTTCTTTTTGGTGATAGCTTTGTTTTCTGCTTGTCCTCCCCCTATTTGACCACTCTGCATCGGTCTTCTTTCCTCTGTCATCCTATATGGATATTTCACCCATTATTGAGTATACTCTAGACAGGGGTCCTGGAACTAGATAGAGAAAGGTCCTCTTCCTATTCTTTTCTCTTGGTGATCATATTAGCCCCCATCAGTTAAATCATCTGTATTGAGAAGTACCAATCTATAAACCCAGCCCCAATCTTAAACTGCCAATTGGATATTTCTAGTCATAAATATCCTGTACACATACTAACCTTCATATATACAAAATAAAATAATCTGAACTTCTATAATTCTGTGGAGGACACTACCATATTCTCAATCATCCAGGTTTACAAATTTCATAATATCTGTGATGCCCCATTCTCTCTTACCCATCATATCCAGTTTCTACTTATCAATTTTACCTTCAAAGCATCTCTAATATCTATTCCCTCTCTATTTATAGGCTACAAGCCTATAAACTCAGGCTTTCATGATCTATCACCTGCATTACTGCATTAGACTCCATATTGATATCCCTGCTGCACATTAAACTTCTATATAACCCATTGCACATGAAGGCAGTTTGGTGACATAGAGAATATAACATGGGAACTGGAGTCAGAAAGATCTAAATTCAAATCCAGCCTTAACCACTTCTTAGCATTGTGACCCTAAATAAGAAACTTGAATTCTCTTTGTTATAGTTTTATATGTAAAATGGGAATAATAATAACCTGGCTTCCAGGATTGTTGTGAGGATCAAATAAGAGTAAGCACTAAACATAGTACCTGGAATATATAACTTATTATATGAATTTTAACTGTCACAGTGGAGAAAGCACCAGCCCTGGAGTCAGGAGAACCTAAATTCAAATGTGGTGTTAGGTACTCACCAGTTGTGTTACCATGGGCAAGTCATTGAACCCTGTTTACTTCAGTTTCCTCACCTGTAAAATGATCTGGAGAAGGAAATGGCAATCCACTCCAATTTATTTCCAAAGAAAACCCAAAAATGAATTCACAGAGAGTCAGATAGGACTCTACCATATTTCCAATCACTCAAATTTACAAGTTTGGTAATATCTGTGATGTCTCATTCTACCTCACCATTCAACTCAATTACAACAATGACAAGCTAGTAGGCTCCAATGTGATTTCCCAAAAACGACAAGTTTTTCTATGTCATTCTCATATTCAGTAGACTCAAGTGAATCCCTATTACTTTTGGCTCAGTTTTTCACAGCTGACTTCAATCTAATTTTTTATACAACAGGCATTATTCTTCTTTATACATGCTAAGTTCAGAAAAACTGTAATTTTTGCTTTCTTTGCACATAAGTCCCCACCTTCTACTTCCATGTCCCTACATAAATTGTTTACTATTTAGAAAACTCTCTCTCCTTACCTCTGGCTCAGAATCCTTATTTTCCCTCAAAGCTAAACTGAAGCACTACCTTCTACATAAAGCCTTTCCTGATAATCAAAACCATTAGAATATTCCCTCTAAAACTTCCTTGTATTTAATTCATATACATTTTATGTAAATGAAGAATTGACCTATGATTTCATTGGTTTGAGGAAATTCTCTATAAATATGTAAACCAGTACCTATGCAATTTAGGGCCTTATAATGGAGTCTTAGAGCAGTGAAAGGTTAAATGAATTATTGAAGGTCATAAAGCCACTATGTGTCCAAAGAAGGATTTGAATCCAAAACATTCACAGGTTGCAGATAGAGGGAGAGACTCCAGTCTTTATCACTATATTTCATATATATATACATACATACACATACACAAACACATAGATGCACATATATATCTATCTATATCAGCTGTTTATTTTTCTGTAGTGAATGACTATGACCCCATGTGAGATTTTTTTTGGTAGAGACTGGAGTGATTTTTTTATCTCCTTCTCTAACTCATTTTACAGATGAGGAAACTGAGGGAAACAGTGTTAAATGACTCACTTAGAGCTGGACAGTTAGACAGGATCTGAGGCCAGATCTGAACTTAGGAAAATAAGTCTTCCAGATTTGAGACATGGTAGTTTATCTGCCAATTCACCTAACTGCCTGAAAATACAAACACACACACACACACACAAAGACATGTAGTTGTCTCTGTGGAATATAAACTTCTTGAACACAATAATGATTTCATTTTTTATTTTGTTTCTCCATAATCTAGCACAGTGTCTGTCATAGTGTAAGCAATGCTTCTTAATTGACTGATCAACTATTTCTTTTCCCTTTGTCCCTACCTTGGCCACTTCTACCATTGTGCAATCACTTGCAAATTTTTGTTTATTCTTCCTACTTTCACAACATTTTTTACAGTGCTCCTCTCCTCTCCATTCATATACTCACTGCTCTACTTCAGGACCTGGTAACTACAATAGCCTCATAGGGGTCTCACCATCTCTGGTGCCTCTCCTCTTAAACCCATCCTTCATACAACTCCCAATCTAAAGTTCATAAAGTATAGGTATTAACATCCTCTCTCATTTTCCCCCTAAGAAGATTCAGTGTCTTTCATTTGTTTCTAGAATTAAAAACAAAAAAAAAATCTTGTCTTTGGCATTAATAGCATTCACATAGCACAGGTTCCAATCTACCTTTCCCAGCCTATTGAACATTTCTCTTTGATTTACTTTGTGTTCCAGTCAGACTGACATATTTGATGTTTCATGTATACAGCAGCATATTTCCTCTCTCCATGTCTTTGTCTAGATTATTCTCTGTGTCTGAAAAATACTCTTTCCTTCTGTAATTCTGCCTTATGTAATTCTTAATTTTCTTCTCAGCTTAGCTCAAGTTCATTTATATTAGTCCTATTATGATCTTCATAACTATTTATAAATTACTTTGTGTATATTTTACTTATACTTCCTGGTGTTTATCACCTCTCCCAACTCAACTTCCCTTCAAGACTCCTTAAGAATGTAAATTCTTTCAGAGAGCACTGTTTGTCTTTTGTCCTTAAGTATTCAGCACCTAGTACAGTACGGCCAGAAGTAAGCACTTTATAAATGTCTGTTCAATGAATAAATGAATGAATAATTGTAAAGGGCTGAAACACTTGAGTTAATGCACTGAGGTTGGAAAACCGAGCACTTAAGGCTAATTATCAATTGGACAATACTCTATAAGCATATGCTTGAAAAATGGCCTTTCCCACTATTCTGTGCTGGCTCGATAATTGGTGTATACAGAGAATTGTAGGAGGGACTAGAGGGTAAAGTAAGACTAGCCAAGGTCACTTCTGGGCGGGAGATGAAGAGGAGAGATCATGGAGATTCTGTGTCCAACCAATTCAATCCTACCTCTAAAGACCAAGAATAAAGACCAAAGACTTTTGCTTATCCTGACTCAGGCTGATTCTAAGGTATCCAGGGTGCTAACTTGGTCTTCACAAACATTTTGTTAAAGGGGTAGAGAAACTTTAATTAATTTAATTGTGGAGAAATAAACTTAAAGAATACTTTAACTTTCTTTTCCCAAACTTCAGGTTATTTTTGTCTTGATTTTTTTCTCAGGGGCCTTCTATTTCAAATTCGATCCTCTACAATGCAGTTTCTGAATATATTGTCACCAACCCATATCTCAGTTTTTTTCATAAGATGTTTTTTTCATCTTTTTTGGTCTATCTAGGTTAATTCACTCAACCAGTGGTTTCTGTGATGGTTCTGTCACTTACTAGCTTACTAGCTCTAGGTGACTAGCAAGTCACTTACCCTTAGCTTTTAACTTCCTCCTCTCCAAAATTAGAACAAAAAAACCTTATCTCCCAGGGTTTTATGAGGATCAAATGATACAATTAATAAAGCACTTAATGGGAGCCAAGATGGCAGAGAAGGCACACACAACTTTCTAAGCTCTTCTCTTACCCTCTTTATCAATATTATATCGAGCCTCAAAAATAGTCTTGACTGCTACAATTCATAAAGATTAGAAGTATGACAACTCACCAGCCAAAGAAAATCTGCAGTCTCACCAAAAAAGGTTTGTCCCAGGGTTGGGGGTGGGGGGGAGGAAGAGGGGAGAGATCAGCACAGACAGGTAGAGAAATAAGTTTCTGAGGAGAGCCTCAAACCGGAAGTGAGAGCACAGATTGCAGCTCAAGCTTGCAGCCCCAACCCGCAGTGCGGGGCTTTTCCTTGGGGCAGTTGCGAACCTGCACAGCAGGAGGGCACAGCCCAGATTAGCCTCTAATCTGCACAGAGGGGGGCTCAGTTTGGGACCATAGAGCTTTCACAGGGCCGATTTGCATTGGGCAGAGACTTTTGGGCAGACTTCCAGTAGAGCCTGCTATCTGTGGTCAGCTGCTAATAGCCACAGCCCCACAAGGGGCTTTGGCCTGGGGCAGTGACACTTTCACTGCTTAGTCTCTAGCCTTAGGGCAGTCGCTAATCCACACAGCCCAACTGGGCACTTTGATAGCTCAGCTAGTGCTGAATCCACCTCTGGTTGGGGGAAGGGAAAACTCTCACTCAGAGTACTCCCATACCTCCAAGCCGGAAGCCAGTTTACATCTCTCCCTGCTCTGCAGAGGAAGCTGGTAAAGCCCTTGCCTAGAAGGCATACCCTAAAGTCTTTAAAACATGAATAAAAAATGAAAAGACCGATTAACAGCTTCTATGCAGAAAAAGAACAGGTCAGCAAACCTGAAGAGACTAATAGCAAACAGGCACCAGACAATACCCCAAAGGGGAATCTCACCTGTCCCCTTTTACATGATGCTCTCATAGAAGAGACCATTAAAAGTCTCAAAGAGAGTTAGAAGAAAAATGGGGAACGGAAAGAGAAGCTTTACAAGAGAGCAACAACTTCCTGAAATATGAATTGGAAAAGAAAAAAAATTTCCAGAAAGTGCAGGGAAACAAAATTTGTGAAGTAAAAAATTCTCTGGAAAGTAAGATTTGTGAATTGGAAAAGACAAAGAACTCAAAAGAAAGTAGGATCTGTGAATTGGAAAAAGAAAATAATTCACTAAAAAAAATTAGTGAAATGGAAAAAAATTCCATAGAGTAAAACAATTCTTTTAAAAACTCAATTGGACATATACAGAAAGAAGTAAAAAAAAAAGCTAACAAAGAAAATTATTCTTTAAAAATCAGAACTGAACAAATAGAAACTAATGATTCATTGAGACAGCAAGAATCAGTCAAGCAAAACCAAAAAAATGACAAACAGGAAAAAAATTTGAATTATCTACTTGCAAAAATGACAGACTTGGAAAATAGATCTAGGAGAGATAATCTGAGGATTATTGGACTTTCCAAAAACTATGATGAAAAAAAGAGCCTAGATACTGTTTTACAAGAAATCATCAAAGAGAACTGCCCAGTTGTAATAGAATCAGAAGGTAAAATAGGCATTGAAAGAATTCATTGAACACCTTCTGAAAAAGACCCTAAAATAAAAACCCCAAGGAATATTGTGGCCAAATTTCAGAACTATCAGATTAAGAAAAAAATTTACAAGCGGCCAAAAAAAAAAAAAAAAGAATTTAAATACCAAGGTGCCACAATAAGAATCACCCAAGATCTGTCTGCCTCCACATTAAAGGATCGAAGGGTCTGGATCTGATATGCCAAAAGGGAAAAGAACTTGGAATGCAGCCGAGAATAAACTACCCAGATAAGCTGAGCATTTTCTTCCAGGGAAGAATATGTACATTTAATGAAACAAATGAATTCCATTTGTTTCTAAGGAAAAAACCAGAACTAAACAAAAATTTTGATCTCCAAACCAAGACCCAAGAGATGGAAAAGGTAAAAGAACTCTTGAGAATTGTTTCTGTTGTGGATATACAAAAAGAATACATGTATAATTTGATTTTACTGATATAATAAAAAAGGGAAGTAGATATGAAAAGGGATGATGGCAGATAAAGGGGAAGGAGGGATAAAAGAGGGAAACCCATCCCACGGAGAGGCAAAGGAAACTTATCATATCCGAGGGAATTTAGAGAGGGGAGGAACATTGTGTGAATCGTACCCACGAGTTGGCTCAAAGAGAAAGTAATTGAATATTTGTTTTAGAGAAAATTCCCCTGCCCCAAAAAAGGGGAGAGGAAAAGGGAAAAGAAAAGGAAAAGGGAAAAGGGAAAAGATTAAAGGGGAGAGGGGGGATTAAGATAAAGGTCATGGGATACAAGTGGGGTACATAAGTTTAAAAAGGGAAAGAGGGTTGAGGGGCAAGAAAAGTAAAGAAATCTGGGGTTATTAGGATGGAGAAAACAGAATTAGTAATTCTAACCGTAAATGGAATGGGATGAACCCCCAAAAAGAGGAGGGATCGACGGCAAAAGTCAGAACCCTACAATATGTTGTTCACAAGAAACACATTTAAAGTGGGGGATACATACAGAGTAAAGGTAAAAAGTTGGAGCAAAATCTGCAGGGGTAGCCATCCTTATCTCAGATGAAGCAAAAGTAAAAATTGATCTAATTAAAAGAGATAAGGAAGGAAACTACATCTTGCTAAAGAGTAGCATAAACAACGAAGAAATATCAATATTAAACATATATGCACCAAGTGGTATGGCATCCAACTTCCTAAGGAGGTTGAGAGGGAGGAAATAGACAACAAAACCTAATAGTGGGAGATGTCAACCTTTGCACCTCAGAATTAGACAAATCAAACCACAAAACAAATAAGAAAAAATTGAAGTAAATAGAATATTAAAAAAGTAGGTATGTTGGATCTTGGAGAAAATTGAATGGAGACAGAAAGGAATATACTTTCTTCTCAGCAGTTCATGGAACCATTCAAAAATTGACCATATATTAGACATAAAGACCTCAAAATTAAATGAAGAAAGCAGAAAAAAATGCTTTCTTTTCAGATCACGATAAAAAAACTACATTCAACAAAAAAAATTAGGGAGTAAATAGACCAAAAAGTAATTGAAACTAAAAATTATCAAAGAATGATTGGGTGAAACAGCAAATTATAGATACAATTAAAATTTACCAAGATAATGACAATGATGAGACGCATACCAAAATTTGTGGGATCAGCCAAAGAGTAATAAGAGGAAATTTTATATCCTTAGAGGCTTACTTGAATAAAACAGAGAAAGAAAAGATTAATGAATTGGGCTTGGAACCAAAAAACTAAAAAAAAGGCCAAATTAAAAAACCCCCAATCAAATACTAAATTTGAAATTTAAAATTAAAAAGAGAAAAATATATTGAAACTAAAAACTATTAACAAAAAAACTAAGAGTTGGTTCTATGAAAAGCCCTAAAATAGATAAGCCTTTGGTAAATCTGATTAGAAAAGGAGGAGGAAAATGAAATTAATGTCTTAAAAATGAAAAAGGTAGAACTTTCCACCAATGAAGAGGAAATTAGAGAAATAATGGTTATTTTGCCCAATTTTTATGCCAATAAATTTGATAACCTAAGTGAAATGGATGACACCTCCAAAAATATAGACTTAGATTAAAGAGGAGGAAGTAAATTTTGAATAGTCCCATTTCAGAAAAGAAATAGAAAAGCATAAATTAACTCCCTAAGAAAACCCCCAGGACCAGATGGATTTAATGTGAATTTACCAAACATTTAAAGAACAATTGGCCCTAATGCTATATAAATTATTTAAAAATAGGGAATGAAGGAGTCCACAAATTCTTTTTATGAACAGACATTATGATACCTAAACCGGTAGGAAAAAACAGAGAAAGAAAATTATAGACCAATTTCATGAATATTGATGCTAAAATCTTAAAAAGATATTAGCAAAAAGATCGAAAAATCATCCCCAGGATAATACACAGATCAATAGGATTTATAAAATAACCTTTAGGAAAATTTATAATTCCATTTAATAAATTAAAAAATTATCCTCAATAGATGCAGAAAAAGCATTTGACAAAATCCAACATCCATTTATTAAAAAACACTTGAAATTAGGTAAATATTTTCCTTAAAATAATCAGAAAATTTTTAAAAACCATGTAAGCATCATATGTAATGGACAAACTGAACCATTCCAATAAGATCTGAGGAAAAAGGTTGCCCATTTATCGTTATTATTTAATATTGTATTGAAACGCTAGAAGCAATAAGAGCTGAGAAAGAGATTAAAGGAATAAGAATAGGCAATGAGGAAACCAAATTAATTTTGTGATGAAGATGGTTTTAGAGAACCCCAGAGATTTGCAAAAGTTTTAAAATAATCCAAACTTTAGCAAAGTTGAGTTATAAAATAAACCCAAAGCAATGATTCTTTAATATCACTAAAAAATCCAGCAGTCAGAGTTAAAAAGAGAAATTAAAAGTAACTACTGATAATATAAAATATTTAGGAATGTATCTGCCAAGGGAAAATCAGAAACTTTATGAGCAAAATTACAGACCACTTTTCACACAAAATAAGTCTGATCTAACCAATTGGAAAATATTAAATGCTCTTGAATAGGGCGAGCAAATATAATAAAAATATTAGGAAAACTATCAATATAATTGGCCATATTAATAACCAAATTAACAAAAATCATATGATCATCTCAATAGATGCAGAAAAAGCATTTGACAAAATCCAACATCCACTCCTATTAAAAACACTTGAGAGTAGAGGAATAAATGGACTTTTCCTTAAAATAATCAGCAGCATCTATTTAAATGCTATTTAAATAGCATCTATTTAATATCATATAATTATATGATATTTAATGTCATATAATCAGCTGCATCTATTTAAATGCTATTTAAATAGTGCTAAATAAATAGATTAGTTTAGATATCTAAACTAATCTATTTATTTAGCGCTATACCAATCAGACTCCCAAAAAACTATTTTAAAAATCGAAAAAATAACAACAAAGTTCATATGGAAAAACAAAAGGTCAAGAATTTCAAGGGAATTAATGAAAAAATAAATGAAGGTTATTGTACCAGATCTAAAATTATATTATAGAGCAGCAGTTACCAAACTATTTGGATTGGCTGAGGAATAGATTAGTTGATTAGTGGAATAGATTAGGTTCAGGGATAAAACAGTCAAAAAAATAGCAACTGCTTTGAAACCCAAAGATCCCAGCTTTTGGGTAAGAACTTACTGTTTGACAAAATTGTGGAAAATTAAACTAATAGGCAAAAAACTAGGCATTGATCCCACTTAACACCATACACCAAGATAAGGTCAAATGTTCATGACCTAGGATGAAGAATGAAATTATTAATAAATTAGAGGAAACAGGAAAATTTACCTTTCCCAGACCTGTGGAAGAGGAAGGAATTCAACCAAAGAAGAACAAGAGATTATTACTGATAAAAAAGAAAATTTTGACTATCGAAACTGAAAAAGTTTTTTGTACAAACAAAACTAATGCAGACAAGATTAGAAGGAACAAAAACTGGGAAAAATTTTACAGTCAAAGGTTTGATAAAGGCCTCATTTAAAATATATAGAGAATTATCTAATTTATAAAAAATCGTTTTCTCCAATTGATAAATGGTCGGATAGAAAAAATTTGATGAAGAAATTGAAACTATTTCTAGTCGTATGAAAAGATGCCCAAGTCATTCTTAATCAGAGAAATGCAAACTAAGACAACTCTTGAGATACCACTACACACCGTCAGATTGGTAGAAAGAGGGGAAAGAAATGTTGAAGGGATGTGGGAAAAGGGACACTAATAATTGTTGGTGGAACTGTGAATACATCCTACTATTCTGGAGAGAGTTTTGAATTGCCGTTATCAAACCTGTGTATACCCTTTGATCCAGCAGTGTTATACGTGATTATATCCCAAAGAGATTAAAAAGGAAAGGGACCTGTATGTGCATGAATGTTTGTGAGCCCCTTTGTAGTGGCTAGAAACTGAAAATGAATGGATGCCCATCATTGGAGAATGGCTAAAAATTGTGTATATGAAATTATGGAATATTATTGTTCTGTAAGAAATGATAACAGGATGATTTCAGAAAGGCCGGAATTAATGAACTGATGCTGAGGAAACAAACAGGGCCAAGATCATTATATACTTAAAACAATATATATTATGAGAATTTTGATGGATTTGGCCACCAGCAAGACAACAAATCATTTTTGATGGTGCAGTAATGAACTAACCAGCTACACCAAAAGAACTCTGGGAGATGACTAAGAGCCATTACATTGAATTCCCAATCCCCATAATTTTGCCCACCTGCAGTTTTGATTTCCTTCACAGGCTAATTGTACAATATTTCAAAGTCTGATTCTTTTTGTACAGCAAAATAACAGTTTGGTCATGTATACTTATTGTGTATCTAATTTATATTTCAATATATTTAACATCTACTGGTCATCTTGCCATCTGGGGGAGGGGGTGGGGGAAAGAGGGGAAAAATTGGAAGAAGAGGTTTGGCAATTGTCAATGCTGTAAAGTTATCCATACATATAACCTGTAAATAAAAGGCTATTAAATAAAAAAAAAAAAATAAATAAACAGTGCTTGGTACATGTAAGAGCTGTATGAATGATAACTAATATTGTTATCCTCCTTTTCAGAAAGTAGTACTAAATAACAATGTCCCAGATTTTCCTAATCATTTATTTAATGTTACTCTTTACATTCAAATGAGAACTTTCTATTTTTAAAAGGAATCCAATTCTGATTAAACATCTTTCTAAATACACATACATACACACACATATAGGAATAAAGAAAGATTATCATATAAAATACATATATATTATATATATATACACACACACACACAAACATGAAAATGGAGAGATTTTCCTATAAAATGAATTCAATAATTTATTTTTCTATATCATGAATACCTACTTCACATCAATGCTATTTTAAGTGCCTGCATGTAACTGTTATGTTTCAGTGAGTGGATATGACATATATAAAAGTATACAATTAATACATCTTCAGATAATAGTATCATCATCATTATGTCATTTGTTCAAGATTTCTCAGAATGTTTTTCTTCATTTCTGTTTATCCTTTTAAGATGTTATCAGTGTATTTCATTTTAAAGTTGATCTTATTCAAGATCAAAGATTAAAATTTAGAAAGGTGTTCCAGGGATGGAACCAAGATGAGCCAGTAAAATTAAGAAGCTGCTTGAGTTCTCCCAGTTTCCTAGAAAACCACATGAAACCAAGACTCTGAACAAAAGTCTAAAAGAATAAAATCACTCTCTAGCTCAAGATAGACTGGAAAAACATCACGAAAGGTTAGTCTCACCATGGTAAAAAAGGATGGTCAGTCTAACTCAGAGAGATTCTGGGAAAGCAGGATCTTAGAGAGGATCTTAATCACAGCAAATCAGCAACTAAAACCCTCAGTTCTGACTAAGTAAAGGAGAAAATCAGTTGGGCAGCTTCCAGTCCCAGTTCAGAAAGCAAATTCTGGGAAACCTGAAGGTTTCTTGTTTCCTGAAAAGAGCAATCCAATCTACCCACTGCAAATACAAGTATCCCCTATGTTCAAAATCAAGGCTCAGAGGTACAGGAAACTTGGAACAGTGCCTCCTTTACTCCATGACAGAACTCAACCCTAAAAGTTAAAAGAAGAAGAAGAAGAAGAAGAAATAGCAAAAGAAAAGGAAAGAAAATGAGCAAAAACCAAAAAAGAACCTTGACCATAAAAAGCTATTATGGTGACAGAGTAGACCAAAACACAAACTAAAATGAGGTTAGAATGTTCACAGAGGAAATCTCAAAGAGTGATATGAATTGGTCTCAAACACAAAGAAGCTTCTTGGAAATGCTCATAAAAGACTTTAAAAGGCAAATAAAAGAGGTGGAAGAAAAAATGAGAAAGGAAATGAGAAGTATGCATAAGAGAGTCAACGGCTTGGAAAAGGAAAGAAAAAAAATTGCCTGAGGAAAATTACTCCTTAAACAGTAAAATTAACCAAATGGTAAAAGGAATACAAAAGATGAAGAAAATCGCACATTAAAAATTATATCAGGAGAAATGGAAACTAATGAATTTGTGAGACAGCAAGAATCAATTTTAAAAAAGCTAAACTAACGAATAAAAAAATGGAACAAAATGTGAAATACATTGGCAAAACAGCTGATCTGGAAAATAGGTCCAAAAGAGATAATTTAAAAATTATTGGCCTGCCTGAATGTCATGACCCAACATATAACTTGGATAGTATTCTACAAGAGATCTTTAAGAAAATCTGTCCCAATACTCTACAAACAGAGGGAAAAATACTAATTGGAAGAATCCAATGATCACCTTCAGAAAGAAATCCCAAAAGAAAAACTCCAAGGGACATTGTTGCAAAACTCCAAAACTATGTTCTCAAGGAAAAAACACTGCATGCTGCCAGACAAAAAAACAATTCAATATTAAGGAGCAACAGTCAGGATTACCCAGGGTCTGGCAGCTCCTACAATAAAGGGTTGGATGGAGCTTCAATGAAATAAGAAAAAACCCAGAACTAAATACAAAATTTAGTCTACAAACACAGGACTAAAGAGAAGCAAAGAAAGGGGGATGAGAAGGGGGAAAATATATTATTTAAAGGTTAAATTGTTTACATCCCTAGATGGGAAAATGATATCAGTAACTTAGGAAAATTATCTGTCATTGGGTAAACAGAGGGGGGTAACACATGGACTGAGGGTGTGGTTGTGAATAAACTCTGATGTGATACCAGCAAAGAAAAAGACATTAAAGGGTGAGAAACTGGTCTGTACAGAAAAAAGAAAAAAAGGGAGATATAATGGGAAATTAGTTCACATAAAGAGGTGCAAAAGACCTATTACGAGTCTTGGAAAGAAGGGATGGGGATAAGCATTGCTTGAAGCTTGATCTCATCAGTTTTGACTTTAAGAGGGAATAACTGAATCATTTAGTGCCATGTATAATTTTTTCTAATCCTTTAAAGAAGTAGCAGGGGAAAGAGGAAAGAAAAAAGAGGTACAGATGGACAAGGGGGCAGAAATACTAGGGGAAAAAGTAAGAGAAGGGCAAAGGGATGATTAGAATTTAAGATAGTGAGTAGAGTGGAGTAAAAAAAAAACACTTGTAAGAGAAAAGGAAGGGGTAATAGGACATAAGTAGTGGGTGGGGTAGATAAAAAGAAAACAAAGAACTAAAGACAAGGTGGAAAACAAGAACAAAAGTATATACCAGGAAAAAATAGGATGGAGGGAGATTCAGAGTTGGTAATCATAACCAACAATGTGAATAGGATGAACTCTCCCATAAAATAGAATGGAATAGCAGAGTGAATTTAAAAAAAAAAACAGAATCCTACAATATGTTGTTTACAAGAAATTCATTTGGCATAGAAAGACATACAGAGCAAAGATAAAAGAATGGAACAAAATTTATTATGTTTCAGCTGAAGCAAAATAAAAAAAAGCAGGGGTAGGAATTCTGGTCTCAGATAAAACAAAAGTAAAAATAGATCTTATTAAAAGAGATAAGAAAGGAAAGTACAATTTGATAAAGAATACTGTAAAGAATAAGGTAGTAATGATATAAAATTTGTATGCACCAAGTGACAAAGCATGCAAATTCCCTAGAGAAGATTTTAATCCAGTTCCAGAAAGAAACAGACATCAAAACTATTCTAGTGGGGATTTCAACCTTCTCCTCTCAGAAATAGACAAATTTAACCACCAAATAAACAAGAAAAATACTAAGGAGTTAGAATTCTAGAAAACCTACATCTGATAGACCTCTGGGTAAAATTGAATAGGGGCAGAAAGGAATACATCTTTATCTCAGCAGTAAATGGCACCTTCACAAAAATTAACCATATATTAAGGCAAAAAAAAAAAAACCCTCACAATTAAATGCAGAAAGGCAGAAATTGTAAATGCTTTCTTTTCAGACCACAATGCAATAAGATTATATTCAAAAAAGGGGCAGGAAAAGATAGACTAAAAACCAATTGGAAATTAAATAATCTAATTCTAAAGCATGAGTGAGTCAAACAACAAATCACACAAACAATCTATAATTTCATACAAAAGAATGACAATAATGAGAGAACATATTGGAACCTATGGGATGCAACCAAAGCATTCTTAGAGAAAATTTTTATGACTCTAATTATTAGCAAAGAGATTGCAGCAACTTATCAGCAGGATAATACACTATGAACAAATGGAATTTATATAGCAGTGCAAGGCTGGTTCAATATAAGGAAAACTATTACCATATTTTTTTTTATTATTATTATATTATTATATCATCAACAAATCTAATAGAAATCATATGATAATCTCAACAGATGCAGAAAAAGCTTTTGACAAAATATATCACCCATTCCTATGAAAAACACTAGAGAACATAGGGATAAAGAGAGTTTTCTTTGAAACAATAATCAGTATCTTTCTAAAACCTATAGTAAGCATTATTTGTAATGGAGAGAAGTTGGAAACATTCCCAATAAGATCCAGCATGAAACAAGGATTCCATTATCACCACTATTATTCAATATTGTATTAGAAATGTTGGCTTTAGCAATAAGAAATGAAAAAAAAAGAAATTAAGGGAATTAGAATAGACAATGAGGGAATAAAACTATCATCCTGTGCAGATCCTGTGCATATGAAGATATATTTAAAGAATCCTAGAAAATCATACAAAAACCTACTCAAAACAACTCACAGATTCAGCAAAGTTGCAAAATATAAAATAAATGCACAGAAATCATCAACATTTCTATATATAACTTACAAAGCTCATAAACAAGAGATAGAGAAATTCAATTTAAAATTACTGTAGACAACATAAATAGTTGGGGGTCTACCTGACAAGGTAAACCTAAGAACACTTCTCATAGAAATAAAGTCAGGTCTAATCAATTGGAAAAATCAAACAAATTAGTAGAGCAAGGAATAATTTATCAGATCTTTGGAGAAGGAAAATTTATGACCAAAAGAGTACTAGAGAACATTATGAAAGATACAAGGGGCAACTTTGATTACATAAAATTAAAAAAAAGTTTTTGTACAATCAAACCAACAGAAACAAGATTAAAAGAAAAGTACAAGGTTGGGGAAAAATCTTTGTAACTAATGTTTCTAATAAAAGTCTCAGTTCTTTCTTTTTTTTTTTGGTAAAATATATGTTAATCTAATATTTGTATGGATATTTATACAGTTCTCTTCCTACACAAGAAAAATTGGATCAAGAAGAAAAAAAAAGTTAGAAAGAAAACAAAGTGTAAGCAAACAACAACAGAAAGAGTTTCCACAGTCTCTTCCACAGTTTCCACAGTCATCTCTCTAGGTGTAGTTGGCTCTTTTCATCACAAGATTATTGGAAATGATCTGGATCATCTCCTTTTGGAAAGAGCCACATCCATTAGAAATGATCATTATATAATCTTGTTGTTGCCGTGTTCAATGATCTCCTGGTTCTGCTTATTTTACTTAGCACCAGTTCATATAAATCTCCCCAGGTCTCTCTAAAATCTCCTGCTGATCATTTCTTATAGAACAATAATATTCCATAGCATTCATGTATTATATTATTCATCCATTCTCCAAATGATGGGTATCCACTCAGTTTCCAGTTTCATGTCACCACAAAAAGGCTGCCACAAACATTTTTGCACACATGGAACCCTTTCCCTCCTTTAAGATCTCTTTAGGATATAAGTTCAGTAGAAACATTGCTGGATCAAAAGGTAAGTACAGTTTAATAACTTTGTGAACATAGTTCCAAATTGCTCTCCAGAATGGCTGGGATCCATTCACAATTCTACCAACAATGTATTAGTGTCCAAGTTTTCAAACATCCTCTCCAACATTCGTCATTATCTTTTCCTATCATGTTAGCCAATCTGAGAGGTGTGTACTGATACTTCAGAGTTGTCTTAATTTGCATTTCTCTAATCAATATTGATTTAGAGCATCTTTTCATATGACCAGAAATAGTTTCAATTTCTTCATCTAAAAAATTGTCTATTTATATCTTTTGACCACTTATCAATTGGAGAATGGCTTGAATTCTTATAAATTTGAGCCAATTCTCTATATATTTTAGAAACAAGTCCTTTATCAGAACCCTTAAATGTAAAAATGTTTTCCCAATTTTTTTTTGCTTCCCTTCTAATCTTGTCTGAATTGGTTTTGTTTGTACAAAAACTTTTTAACTTCATATAATCAAAATTATCTAATTGATGTTCAATAATGAGTTCCAGTTCTTTTTTGCTCACAAATTCTTCCTTCTCCACAGATCAGACAGGTAAACTATCCTATGTTCTTCTAATTTGCTTATAATATTACTCTTTATGTCTAAATCATGAACCCATTTTGACCTTATTTTATACTATATTATCATATACTGTATTAGGTATGAGTCAATTTCCCCAGCATTTTTTTGTCAAATAGTGAGTTATTATCCCAGAAGCTGGGGTCTTTGGATTTGTTAAAGTCTGGATTATTACAATTATTGACTATTTTGTCCTGTGAAACTAACCTATTCCACTTATCGAATACTCTATTTCTTAGCCAGTACAAAATGGTTTTGATGACCATTGCTTTATAATATAGTTTTAGGTCTGGTACGGCTAAGCCACCTCCATTGATATTTTTTTCTCCATTAATTCTCTTGCAATTTGTGACCTTTTGTTCTTCCAGATGAACTTTGTTATTATTTTTTCAAGATCTGTAAAATAAATTTTTGGTAGTTTGATTGGTATAGCACTAAATAAGTAGATTAATTTAGACAGTTTTGTCATTTTTATTGTATTTGCTCAACCTACCCATAAGCACTTGATATTTTTCCATCTGGTTAGATCTGACTTTATTTGTATGGAAAGTGTTTTGTAATTGCGTTCATATACTTCCTAACTTTCTCTTGGCAGGTAGATTACCAAATATTTTATATTATAACAAGTTATTTTAAATGGAATTTTTCTTTGTATCTCTTGCTACTGGATTTTATTGGTAATATATTAAAATGCTGGTGATTTCTGTGGATTTATTTTTATCCTGTAACTTTACTAAAGTTGTATATTGTTTATAGTAATTTTTTACGTGATTCTCTGGGGTTCTCTAAGTATACCATCATATCATTTGCAAAGAGTGATAATTTGGTTTCCTCATTATCTACTCTAATTCCTTTAATTTAAAATGTCTCATTTTAATAACTGTGTCAAATTTATAAAAATACAAGTCATTGTCCAATTGTTAAATGGTCAAAGTATGTGAATAGACCATTGTCAGATAATGAAATTAAAGCCATTTATAGTTATATGAAAAATGCTTAAATCATTGATTTAGAGAACTGCAAATTAAAACAACTCTGAGATACCACCTCACATCTTTCAGATTGACTAAGATGACAGAAAAAGATAAAGATAAATGTTGGAGTGGATGTGGGAAAACTGGGACACTAATGTATTATTGGTGGATTTGTGAAATGACCCAAACCATTCTGGAGAGCAATCTGGAGCTTTGCCCAAATTGTTATAAAAATGTGCATACTCTTTGACCCAGAAGTACCATTACTGGTTCTGTATCCCCACGAAATCTTAAAGGAAGAAAAAGGACCCATATGTGCAAAAATATTTGTAGCAGATTTTTTTATGTGGTAGCAAAGAGTTGGAATATGAATATATACTCATCGATTGGAATTGATTGAACAAAAAGTGGTACATATAGGTAATAGAATATTATTGTTTTATAAAAATGACGAGCAAGCTGATTTTAGAAAGGCCTGAAAGGATTTACATGAACTGATGCTGAGTAAAACAAGCAGAACCAGGAATATATTGTATACAATAACAGCAAATATCTGTGATGATCAACTATTAGACTTGGTTCTTCTCAGTGGTTCAGTGAGCCAAAGTAATCCCAATAAACTTTGGACAGAAAATGTCATCTGCGTCCAGAAAAAGAACTAAGGAGTGTGAATATAAATCAATACATGCTGTGTTCACTTCTTTATTCTGATTTTTTCTCTCTCCCATAATTTTTCTCTTCCACCATGATTCATAATTTGTTAAAAGTAAATAAAATATTTTTTTAAATTAAAAAAGATTGAAATTCAAAAAGACGCTGTCAGACTTCTAGTCAGTAATAATAATTTTGACAAGTTTAGATTTCATAATAACAATCCCAAATAAATTTTAAAAATTTTCTGAGGCATATAGTTTGCTTTTTTCAGGCAGCTCTCCTTTTTTTGTATTTAGATTATTATATTTACAGGAAAGGATAGGGCCAGCTAGTTGGTATAGTGGCTAGAGCACTAGCTCTGAAGTCAGGAGGACCTGAGTTCAAATCTGGGCTCAGACACTTAACACTTCCTGGCTGTGTGACAATGGTCAAATCATTTTAACCCCAATTGTCTAAGCAAAAAAACAAACAAACAAACAAAAATAAATAAACAAACAAACAAAAAAAACAAGTTGTCATGGTAAAAATCTGTGATGAAGAGAAGCAGAGGCACAAAGTTCTGAATATGATAATTTATTAGCAAGGCTAGTAGTTGGCAATAAACGAGATGCCAAATTTTTTAGTGGCTAGTGTTGCAATGGAGGAGATTAAGCAGTCTTTTATAAAGTTGGTAAAGATGTAGTGTGGACTTACATGTGGCAAAATAATGCTGATTTGCTAAAAAGAAGTTTCCAAAATTCATGATAAAGAGAAAACAGAATTAACCAACATCCTCTGACCCCCTACAACAGGTGATTGTGATAAACCTATGACTGGGCAGAATATCCATGTTGATGCATCCTCTCTTCTCCCTTTCAGATAAGATGGATTGAGTCTATTATATATATTAGAGAAATGGGAAAGATAAAGCCTTATGAGAAAGACAAACTATCTTATATACTGTAATGTTAAAAAGTCAAACTCTATTTTTATTTATTTATTTATTTTTATTTAATAGCCTTTTATTTACAGGATATATACATGGGTAACTTTACAGCATTAACAATTGCCAAACCCTTGTTCCAATTTTCACCTCTTACCCCCTACCCCTCCCCTAGATGGCAGGATGACCAGTAGATGTTAAATATATTAAAATATAAATTAGATACACAATAAGTATACCTGACCAAAACATTATTTTGCTGTAAAAAAAGAATCAGACTCTGAAATATTGTACAATTAGCTTGTGAAGGAAATCAAAATGCAGGTGTGCATAAATATAGGGATTGGGAATTCAATGTAATGGTTTTTAGTCATCTCCCAGAGTTCTTTTTCTGGGCATAGCTAGTTCAGTTCATTACTGCTCAATTACAAATGATTTGGTTGATCTCGTTGCTGAGGATGGTCTGATCCATCAGAACTGGTCATCATATAGTATTGTTGTTGAAGTATATAATGATCTCTTGGTCCTGCTCATTTCATTCAGCATCAGTTCATGTAAGTCTCTCCAGGCCTTTCTGAAATTATCCTGTTGGTCTTTTCTTACAGAACAGTAATATTCCATAATTTTCATATACCACAATTTATTCAACCATTCTCCAACTGATGGACATCCATTCAGTTTCCAGTTTCTAACCACTACAAAAGGGCTGCCACAAACATTCGTGCACATACAGGTCCCTTTCCCTTCTTTATAATCTCTTTGGGATATAATCCAGTAGTAACACTATGCTGGATCAAAGGGTATGCACAGTTTGATAACTTTTGAGCATAGTTCCAAACTACTCTCAAAATGGTTGGATTCGTTCACAACTCCACCAACAATGCATCAATGTCCCAGTTTTCCCGCATCCCCTCAACAATCATCATTATTTTCCTGTCATCTTAGCCAATCTGACAGGTGTGTAGTGGTATCTTAGAGTTGTCTTAATTTGCATTTCTCTGATTAATAATGACTTGGAGCATCTTTTCATATGACTAGAAATAGTTTCAATTTCTTCATCTGAGAATTGTCTGTTCATATCCTTTGACCATTTTCAATTGGAGAATGGCTTGATTTTTATAAATTAGAGTTAATTCTCTATATATTTTGGAAATGAGGCCTTTATCAGAACCTTTGACTCTAAAATATTTTCCCAGTTTATTGCTTCCCTTCTAATCTTGTCTGCATTAGTTTTGTTTGTACAAAAACTTTTCAGTTTGAGTATAATCAGAAATTTTCTATTTTGTGATCAGTAATGATCTCTAGTTCTTCTTTGGTCATAAGAACCTTCCCCTTCCACAGGTCTGAAGAGTAAACTATCCTATGTTCCTCTAATTTATTAATAATTTCATTCTTTATACCTAGGTCATGAACCCATTTGACTTTATCTTGGTGTACGGCGTTAAGTATGGATCAATGCCTAATTTCTGCCATATTAGTTTCCAATTTCCCAGCAATTTTTATCAAACAGTAAGTTCTTATCCAAAAGCTGGGATCTTTGGGTTTTGATCAAAGACTAGGTTGCTATATTTGTTGACTGTTTTATCCTTGAACCTAATCTATTCCACTGATCAACTAATCTATTCCTTAGCCAATAGCCAAATAGTTTTGGTAACTGATGCTCTATAATATAATTTTAGATCTAGGTACAGCTAAGCCACCATCATTTGATTTTTTTCATTAATTCCTTGGAATTCTTGACCTTTGTTTTCCACATGAACTTTGTTGTTATTTTTCTAGGTCATTAAAATAGTTTTTGGGAGTCTGATTGGTATAGCTAAATAAATAGATTAGTTTAGGTAATATTGTCATCTTTATTATATTTGCTCGCCCTATCCAAGAGCATTTAATATTTTTCAATTGGTTAGATCAGACTTAATTTGTGTGAAAAGTGGTCTTTAATTTTGCTCATAAAGTTTCTGATTTTCCCTTGGCAGATAGATTCCTAAATATTTTATATTATCAGTAGTTACTTTAAATGGAATTTCTCTTTGTAACTCTGACTGTTGGATTTTGTTAGTGATATATAAGAATGCTGATGACTTATGTGGGTTTATTTTATAACCAACAACTTTGCTAAAGTTGTGGATTATTTCTAATAACTTTTAGCAGAATCTCTGGGGTTCTCTAAGTATACCATCATGTCATCGGCAAAGAGAGATAATTTGGCTTCCTCATTGCCTATTCTTATTCCTTTAATCTCTTTCTCAGCTCTTATTGCTATAGCTAGCGTTTCTAATACAATATTAAATAGTAACGGTGATAGTGGGCAACCTTGTTTCCTCCAGATCTTATTAGGAATGGTTGCAGTTTGTCTCCATTACATATGATGCTTACTGATGGTTTTAAATAGATGCTGCTGATTATTTTAGGAAAAGTCCATTTTTCCTATACTCTCAAGTGTTTTTAATAGGAATTGATGTTGGATTTTGTCAAATGCTTTTCTGCATCTATTGAGATGATCATATGGTTTTTGTTAATTTGGTTATTAACATGGCCAATTATATTGATAGTTTTCTAATATTGAACCAGCCCTGCATTCCTGGTATAAATCCTACTTGATCATAGTGTATTATCTTGGAGATGATTTTCTGTAGTCTTTTGCTAATATCTTATTTAAGATTTTAGCATCAATATTCATTAGGGAGATTGGTCTATAATTTTCTTTCTCTGTTTTCAGCCTACCTGGTTTAGGTATCAGTACCATGTCTGTGTCATAGAAGGAATTTGGTAGGACTCCTTCATTCCCTATTTTATCAAATAATTTATATAGCATTGGGGCCAATTGTTCTTTAAATGTTTGGTAAAATTCACATGTAAATCCATCTGGTCCTGGGGATTTTTCTTAGGGAGTTGTTTAATTGCCTGTTCTATTTCTTTTTCTGAAATGGGACTATTCAAGCAATTACTTCCTCCTCTGTTAGTCTGGGATGTCTGTATTTTTGGAGGTAGTCATCCATTTCACTTAGGTTATCAAATTTATTGGCATAAAGTTGAGCAAAATAACTCCTTATTATTTCTCTAATTTCCTCTTCATTGGTGGAAAGTTCTCCCTTTTCATTTTAAGACTATTAATTTCATTTCCTCCCTCCTTTTCTAATCAGATTTACAAAGGCTTATCTATTTTATTGGCTTTTCATAGAACCAACTCTTAGTTTTATTAATTAGTTCAATAGTTTTTACTTTCAATATTTTAATTTCTCCATTTAATTTTAGAATTTCAATTTAGTATTTGATTGGGGTTTTAATTTGGTCTTTTTAGTTTTTTAGTTTGCAAGCCCAATTCATTAATCTTTTCTTTCTCTGTTTTATTCAAGTAAGCCTCTAAGGATATAAAATTCCCTCTTATTACCGCTTTGGCTGCATCCCACTAATTTTGGTATGATGTCTCATCATTATCATCATCTTGAGTGAAATTATTAATTGTATCTATAATTTGCTGCTTCACCCAATCATTCTTTAAGATGAGATTGTTTAGTTTCCAATTACTTTTTGCTCTATTTCCCCTAACTTTTTGTTGAATGTAGTTTTATTGCATCATGATCTGAAGAAAGCATTTACTATTTCTGCTTTCTTGCATTTTAATTTAGAGGTCTTTATGTCCTAATATATGGTCAATTTTGAATAGGTTCCATGAACTGCTGAAAGAAAGTATATCCCTTCTATCTCCATTCAATTTTCTCCAAAGATCCAACATACCTAATTTTTCTAATATTCTATTTACTTCTTTAATTTCTTTCTTATTTGTTTTGTGGTTTGATTTGTCTAATTCTGAGAGTGCAAGGTTGAGATCTCCTACTATTACACTTTTGTTGTCTATTTCTTGCAACTCTCTTAACTTCTCCTTTAGGAAGTTGAGTGCCATACCACTTGGTGCATATATGTTTAATATTGATATGGCTTCGTTGTTTATGCTACCCTTTAGCAGGATGTAGTTTCCTTCCTTATCTCTTTTAATTAGATCAATTTTTACTTTTGCTTGATCTGAGATAAGGATGGCTACCCTACTTTTGACTTCACCTGAAGCATAATAGATTTTGCTCCAGCCTTTTACCTTTACTCTGTATGTATCCCCCTGCTTTAAATGTGTTTCTTGTAAACAACATATTGTAGGGTTCTGACTTTTGATCCAGTCTGCTATCTGCCTCCTCTTTATGGGGGAGTTCATCCCATTCACATTTAGCAGTTAGAATTACTAAATCTGTATTTCCTGCCATCCTAATAACCCCAGTTGTGCTTTACTTATTCTTGCCTCCCCAACCCTCTTTCCCCTTTTAAACTTATGTACCCCTCTTGTATCCTGATACTTATCCTCTTTATAATCCTCCCTCCTCCCTTTGAGTCTTTCCCACTTCCTTCCCTTATTACTCTTTTTCTTTTCCCTTTTCCTCTCCCCGTTTTTAATGAGGCGAGAAAATTTTCTCTAAAACAAATGTCAATTATTTTTTCTTTGAGCCAACTCTGATGAGAGTAAGATTCACACAATGTTCCTCCCCTCTCTAAATTCCCTCAGATATGATAAGTTTCCTTAGCCTCTTTGTGGGATGTGGTTTCCCTCTTTTATCCCTCCTTCCCACCTTATTCTGCCATCATCCCTTTTCCATATCTACTTCCCTTTTTTATGTTATATCAGTACAATCAAATTATACATGTATTCTTTTGTATATCCACAACAGAAATACAATTCTCAAGAGTTATTTTTACCTTTTCTGCATCTCTTAGAGTTCTATGTGGAATCAAATTTTTTGTTTAGTTCTGGTTTTCTTCAGAAACAAATGGAATTCATTTGTTTCATTAAATTCCATCTTCTTCCCTGGAAGAAAATGCTCAGCTTAGCTGGGTAGTTTATTCTTAGCTGCATCTCAAGTTCTTGTGCCTTTCGGAATATCATATTCAGGCCCTACTTTCCTTTAATGTAGAGAGCAGCCAGATCTTGGGTGATCCTTATTGTGGCACCTCAGTATTTAAATGTTTTTTTGGCTGCTTGTAAAATTTTTCCTTAATCTGATAGTTCTGAAATTTTGCCACAATATTCCTTGGGGTTTTTATTTTAGGGTTTCTTTCAGAAGGTGTTCGATGAATTCTTTCAATGCCTATTTTACCTTCTGATTCTATTACATCTGGGCAGTTCTCTTTGATGATTTCTTGTAAAATAGTATCTAGGCTCTTTTTTCATCATAGTTTTCGGAAGAGTCCAATAATCCTCAGATTATCTCTCCTAGATCTATTTTCCAAGTCTGTCGTTTTTGCAAGTAGATAATTCATGGTTTTCAGTTTGCCATTTTTTTGTTTTTGCTTGACTGATTCTTGCTGTCTCAATGAATCATTAGTTTCAATTTGTTCAGTTCTAATTTTTAAGAATTATTTTCTTCATTAGCTTTTTACTTCTTTCTGTATATGTCAATTGAGTTTTGAATGTATTGTTTTGGTCTGTGGAATTTTTTCCATTTCACTAATTTTTTTTTAGTGAATTATTTTCTTTCAATTCACAGACCCTACTTTCTTGTGTGTTCTTTGTCTTTTCCAATTCACGGATCCTACTTTCTTACGGTTCTTTGTCTTTTCCAATTCACAAATCCTACTTTCTAGTGAATTCTTTATTTTTCAATTCACAGTTCTTACTTTCCTGAGATTTTTACTTTTTCCAATTCGTATTTCAGGAAGTTGTTGCTCTCTTGTAAGGCTTCTTTCCTTTCCCCATTTATCTTCTAACTCTCTTTTGGAGACTTTTAATGGTCTCTTCTTGAGGAGCATCATGTAAGGAGGACAGTCTGATGCATTTTGCTGTTTGAGGTCTCTTCAGGTTTGCTGACCTGCTCTTTTCTGCATAGAAGCTGTCCATAATTCTTTTCATCTTTTTATTCATGTTTTAAAGCCTTTAGGGTGGTCTCTAGGCAAGGGGTTACCAGCTTCCTCTGCAGAGCAGGGAAAGATGTAAACCGATTTCTGGCTCCGAGGTATGGGAGTGCTCTGAGTGAGAGTTTTCCCTTCCCCCAACAGGAAGTGGATTCAACACTGGCCTAGCTATCAAACTGCTTAGTAGGGCTGGTGGGTTAGCAGATTGCCCTTGGCTAGAGACTAAGGGGTGAAAGAGAAGTGTACTGCCCCAGGCCAGGAGCCTCTTGTGGGACTGTGGTGTTAGCAGCTGACCGCAGACCACAGACCGCAGACCGCCAGACCGCCCCGAACTCTGCCCCAGTGTCTCTGCTCAATGCAAATCGGCCCTGGAAAAGCTCTATGGCCCCAAGCCGAGCTCCCCACTGCTCAGATTGCAGGCTAACCTGGGCTGTGTCCTCCTGCAGTGCAGGATCACAGCTGCCCCAAGGAAAAGCCAGTACTACAGGTTGGGGCTGCGAGCTTGTGCTGAGATCTGTGCCTTCACCCTTGGTATGAGACTCTCCTCAGAACCTAATTTCTCTCCCCGTCTGCGCCGATCTCCCCCTGGCCCCGGAACCAACCTTTTTTGGCGAGACTGCAGATTTTCTTCGGCTGGTGAGTTGTTCTACTTCTTATCTTTACGAATTGTAGCAGTCAAGACTATTTTTGAGGCTCGATATAATATTGATAAAGAGGGTAAGAGAAGAGCTTAGAAAGTCACGTGTGTCTTCTCCGCCATCTTGGCTCTGCCCCCCAAGCTCTATTTTTAAATCAAACTAATTCCCAAGTACTGATTCCAGTGATTAGATATAATTCTCAATCAATAAGTAATAAATAATATAGAACAAGGTGCAGTTTTTAATCATGTTTTAGGTCCACATATTTATAGAAGGGAACAACCTTTCTATAGAAGTAGAACAACTACAGAAGGTTCTATATGTTTCTGCCATAACCCTTTTACAAAACAGATTTAATGCTGCTTAGTAACTAGCTGAGATATAAGTTATATAACATCAAATTAAGGATCCACAGCCAAATCTTTACAGAATTTAAATTTTATGTGGAAAATGGCCAGCAGGCCAATGTATATTCCATGCCTCAAAATATCATGCTTCTTTAAATTGAAAAAAAAAATCCTTTCATCTCTATTCTATCTTTATCTAAATGTAGTTACAATTCATGCTCCCTTCAGAAGGATATTGTGATTAACTTAAAATAATGAAAGGAAATTATGGTATTGACTTGCTATAAACAAAATACTCTCATCAACTATAAAGCTTCATGGTCTCTATTATTTATAATTCAAAGGACAATTTTAAATCTAATTTCCAATATAGTAGTACCACACTAGCACATATTCACTTGAAAGTCACCAATAAGGTTTATTACATGTTTATTGCAATTAAAAAGAGGCATCATTATATATCCTTGCTTTTATCAATGGAATTTTCCATATGTGAGAAAAGGGAGGGACATAGAAGTATCAACAACATTCCTTAATTCTATTTATTTTCAGGTATGAGTCTTAGTCAACATATAAGCATTCAAAAAGGTTTATCATGAGCCACAGGTTATCACAGACAGGCTCAGATATACCTGCTTTACAAAAATGGGGAAAGTAAGTCAAGAGTCTTATTTTCATCTTCATAAAGTTGTTCCTTCAATTTTCCCAGAGACAGACATCCATTTGTAATACTCCTCAGAATACAGGAACACATGGTATTTCTTTTGAATTATGGACTAATGGGGTTATGAGAAGTATACCCCCGAAATAAAAACTTAGAATATCAGCAGATAGAACATTAGCACTAAAGTCAGGAGGATTTGAGTTCAAATATGACCTTAGACATTTGACAGTTACTAGCTATATGACCCCAGGCAAGTCTTTAATCCAGATTGTACATGTGCACACATACATGCATGTGTTATGTATGCTGGCATGTATGTTTACATTTTCACCATATCTATAGCTATGTAAAATGTTTTTGTGTATATATATATTATATATATATATATATATTATATATATATACACATATGTATGTGTGTGTGTGTGTGTGTGTGTGTACAGAAAATTTCACTACTTGTATTTTTGGACTAGATAATTGTACTTTTTCTTAAATTTTAGTAAATACTAAAAAATGGAAGAAACACTGAAAAAGCAGCCCACTTAGTGCACTGAGAGTAACATGTCTGTATCTAATTTATCTTGAATCGATATTAGGAATTTGAATTCAATAGCTAACTGTTTAGTAATTCTGAGAAAAAAAATATCTTTTGCTAAACTGTGATTTGGTTGGCAGAAGTTTGGTTCCTCATCCTGACATGGATGTAAGTCATTTCATCATTATCACTAATATCACCAATAATCACTTATTAAGTGCCTATTTTATGTCAGGTCCTGTGCTAAGTGTTGGAAATACAGAAGCAAAAGACAAATCACTGTCTTCAAGAAGTATATTATCTAATAAGTGAAATCATGTGCTGAGGTTGATTGAGAAAGGTTACAAAACTTTCTGAAGGTCACAAAATAAAAGTAAAAACCTCATTTTGGATTTCAAGCCTTAACTTACCCCAATGACCACACAAATATTTCCTTATTATGATTCTGTAATTTTGTATCTACTTTTTCCTTATACTCCACAGAAAAAATTCTGAGTTTCTTGATAGGAGACTGTACTCCAGTATTTTTTATTGGGGTGGTTTTAATTATTCTTGTTTTTCCATTTAGGTAATGTTTCTGACCAATGATGTCATCTAGGCTGATTTATTAAAGAACCTCCATGCTGGTAGGGACATAGGAATTAGAGTTTTGTTAAATATTATGCATCCCATCAGGTTTGTCCATAGGATAGCAAAGAGTAAGTTGTGGTATAATATCCACTGAATTTGAAAGTTCCTTTACCTTCTAGGTTGAAAGTATAGTTTGAGACTTGTGAGTCAGAAGAGAAGGAATGTCAGTACAATTCTTACCAACTCTACATCTCATTTTTTCCAACTCTTATGGGTATACTTGGTAGGTAGTTCTTGAGCCATGTAACACAACAAGCTAAAATAACAGCATTAATTCTTAGGAAACATGAGCTTGGTCACGATCGATTATCTGGATTTTCTCAAAAAATAATAGGGGAAATGCAAATGAGCAATTTTGAATAGTCACTTTGGAACTCACTGGTGAGTCAATTGGGGAATAATATACGAATTATGATGTTACATCAAGAAACAATTTGAAATTATATAACATACATTTATAGTAAATGTACCTGGTGAATCTGAGTGATTTCTTCAAATAGTCTCAGCACTATGGAAGTAGAGACAGAGAAAGAGAATGTTGGAGATAGAACTGGAGTTTGGGAAAACATGAGAAAGTAATAAAATGTAACAGAAGGTAATAAGTAGTCAACTATGTCAACAATAGAATCAAGACAACCAAATGGGACCAAAACAAGAATACTGGAGAACAGGAATTGGTGGAGGGACTATACATTATGATAAGGTCAGCAAATTAGTTAAGGAGAAGTGAAGGAAAGTGATAGATGAAAAATGATATGATCATAAACAGGAATTTTACACAGCTAGACTGTGAATGTAACAAATTCCCTCCCACATTCAAAGTTCTTTATTGTCTTTTCAACTCTAATAGAGAACCTCTTCTGGTTGGAAATCTGATTGGAAGAAGACTTCATCTTCAGGCATAGTGAATTTTGAGTGGATGAAATGGATGAAATAAATAGGACCTACCAACTGATTATATTTGAGGGGAGAAGTGAAACTAGAAAGAGGAAAGAGTCAAGGATAATCTGGATGTGAAAGAAAATACAAGCATGCAAAAAAAAAAAGATATGGTTCTAAACCCAAAATTGTTCAACATCTCTTTAGAAAGATATTATACTCACAAAACTAGTATGGTACAGTGAGAATATAATTTTATTAAGAGTCAGGGGATCAGCATTCAAACCCTACCTCTATCATTTCATAGCTAAACACCTGGAATATCTTTCTCCCACTGTGATTGAGAAGATTGGCTGAAATATACATTTTACATAATGTGTGTATGTAAATATATACAAATATATGTATATTATGCATGTGTATCATGTGTCTAAATATATATGTATATACATATATATATATATGCATTCACATATAATGCATGTAAGAAAATTTGCAGACAAAATCTATACAAACATAATTTTTTTAGAAAAGATAAATAATACAATATAAGGAACTAGGTCTGATACAAACACAGATTAATTACCAAAATGCAAAAAAAAATCAACCATAATCTCTAAATGGTAACATCAGAACTGAACATTTTGTCAGATCTTCTCATTTTCAGTTCAGAAATGGTTAGTTTTGAAATGTAGCAAAAAAAAAAAGCAAAAGCAAAAAGGGGTAGTATTTTATTATTCTTGTGACTAGGACAGACACTTAAATGAACACCTGTTTTCATAAAATTTCTATTCTAGCTATGCAAAGTCTAATGATTTAGATAATTAAAACAAATTGAACAATACATTTAAGGTTTATGAATCTTTTTAACAAGTTTTAATGGTGCTTTGGGGGCGGAATCAGAGAATTTCAGAGTTTTCAAATAGATTGGTAGGTAGTTTTAGTGAAACTTGAATTAATTCAAGACATGCCAACTCTTTCTGCGGCTAGTTAATGAAGGCCTCTTCTTCATCTAACTGGTCTTGACATAAAGTATAGGGTTTCTAGTGAAAAAAGAAGATGGCTTGTTTTATATCTAGAATTTTTATTCTACCCCTGAAGACTTTTTGTTGAGGATATAAAACAACTAGGATGTCTATAGGGAATCATCATCTCTTCATGGCAGGCAAGAAATTCCAAAAATGTTTAGTCTGTTTTGCTCCATGCTCCTGAAGAAAAGGTTATATTTCCTTTTTCAGTGCCTATAATCTTTTTTAGAACCTTCCCTTTATTGTGCCCATAAACATCACAGTGGAGCAGCAAATCATCATAGTTTGGAGCAACTCCATCAAAGAAACCTCCAGCAAATGAGGCTTAAAAGTTGATGTCCATGATGCTTGAATTAACTCATGTCATGACAGCAAGTGTGGCATTCTAAGTTGTTGATTCAATTGCAGCCTAACAAACAATTTTGTTGACAGGACTGGCTTTTCAGTCAGTAGGATTGTCAGTTACTTTAAGCCTATAAATCATTTCTCAAATATTCATTATTACAAATGCTTTTAAAATAATTTGTCTTTTTTTCTAGACCTTTCACTCTAATCTCCACTTGCCTTGGAGTTTATTTTGGTCAGTGTTCAAAAATTGTACTAGAAATGTCGACCCTAAAATATTTTGAAAACTGGTTGCACATAATGCAAACATCTTTGAGAAACCAATATAATACTTAAGTATTAGCAGAGCATAATATCTCCTCAAAGCCATGCCTCAATTAGAAACATCAGCTTGATTTCACATTGCCAGCCTAACCATTAACATTTTCTGCTTATTCCAATTACAACTCATCAGTATCGAAATAATTTATATCTATCCTCCAGAAGAAATCCTCAAACTCCCAGAAATTCCATTCCCTTAAGAGAAAAAATGAACAAAAATCTATTTGCCCCTTTCATCTGCCCTACTATTATAGGCATCTCTACCTTACCCATTATTATACTTTTCCCTTGTCTAGTTTTTACAACGCCCAAGCATTGACTTCCTAATCGAATCCAAATTCTACAAATCTGACTTATCTGACTCATCACCAAGCAAATAATAACAATACATAATAACCTTGGTCGAACATGAGCCCTTATACTTATAACCCTTATCCTATTTATTGCCACCACAAACCTCCTGGGACTCCTCCCTTACTCATTCACCCCTACAACACAACTCTCAATAAATATCATTATAGCCTTCCCCCTTTGAATGGGCACTGTAGTATTAGGCTTTCACAATAAACCAAAAGCTTCACTTGCCCACTTCCTACCACAAGGAACTCCACCATCTCTTATCCCCATACTAATCATCATCGAAACAATTAGTCTCCTCATTCAACCACTAGCACTAGCAGTATGACTAACAGCCAATATCATCACCAGCCACCTATTAATTCAGTAAAAAGTAAAGCATAATAGAACCAGTATGTTTTCCACTGTGTAAGCACAGTGTAAGTGGATAGAGTTCTAGACTGAGAGTCTAAAGGCTTAGCTAGGTTCTCATGCTGGTTTTTCTATTAACTATGTCTCCTTTTTGAAGTCCGTTAACTTCTCTGGGCATCTTTTCCTCATTTATGTAATGAAATGTTGGGTAAAATGACCCTTAAAACCTCTTCCTTCTTAAATCTCAGTGATTAAGTTAATGGAGTTCTTGAGCTATAGTCAGAGACACCTAAATTCAACACCTCCTTCCTGTCACCTTTACAATCTGTGTAATCTTGAACAACACACTTAACGTCTCTAACTCTCAGTTTCTCCATTTGTAAAATAAGATCATGGGACAAGATAGTTTCTGAGATACTTTATAGCTTTAAAATGATGATCCTAAGAATTTTGTTGGAAAAGTGTCATAACTTCTAGTTATATAATATGTCAAGATTAGGGAAACACTTTATATATTTTTTTTATTTGATCTTCAACATGATGTGATTAAGCAAATGAAAAAATTGAGTAAAATGATAATCTTCTAAAATTTGATGTAGATGAGTTTTGAAATATTTCATTCTCCTGGTGTGCCAATAAAAATATGCCCATCTTTCCCAGTGAGATAGCCACAACAGTGCAAAGAAAAGAGTCTTAGCTCTTGAACCAGGGTTCAGTTTCATGCTTTCATATTGTATGACTTTCAGCAAATTGTGTAACTTCCCTGGGTCTGAACATCTTCATCTATATAATGAGTTAGTTGTATTAGCTTCTGAGATTCTTTTGAAATTGCTCTATATTCAGGATCTTATGATGGTATGAAAAATTAGAAGACCCGTATAATTCTGTATCAGAATATAAGTACAATTATTATTGACAAAGCTTAGTGAAATCTTGGACAAGTTGGTCAAATTTCCGAGATATTAGATGTTTTCTTTATTTCTTATATCTCATTCACCTTTAAAAGACTAAGACTTATGAATCTACAAGCAGCAAAAGAGTTGAACTTAATAGCCCAACTGGTTTACTGATATATTCTATTGTACAGGGATTATTCTACATTACCTGAAAGTTCCAACTTTCCAGATACTTATTCTGTAATGTACAAATGGATTAAAATAGAGACAAGGCAGGTTTGGACTGAGCATATGGAAAAACGAATTAAAAAAAAATAAAGCTGTCCAAAACAGATTATTACTGAGTTTTCTATCACTAGAGGTCTTCCAGTAGAAGACTGATGACCACTTTGGGACATATTATAAGCCCCATATTATAGAAAGGCACAGTGATATAATTGAAAAAAAAAACTGACCTTGGAACTACCTTTGATATATATTATCTGTATTACCATGAACAATGTATTTATCCTCTCATTGCTTTATGCCAAGATTCATTCTTTGATTTCAGGATCAATTTACACTATTAAAATTATTGAGAACCCCAAAGAGATTTTTTTTTGTTTATGGGGGTTATATCTTAATACATTTATCATATTAGGAATTGAAACTGATCATTTCTAAATATATTTATTAATTCATTTCAATAATAATAAACTCATTACATTTTAAAATATATATTTAACAAAATGTTTTACAAAACAAAAAGTGAGAAGAGTAAAATTGTCTTGCATATATTTTCAAATCTTTTTAATATCTGGGCTAATAAAAAACAGATTCTCATATGTCTTTTGCAATCAATCTGTTGTGACATATTGTTTAGTTCATTGTACATATGTATGTGTATATATATTTTATATATATGTATATGTGGAGATGAAACATGTCTAAAGAGAATTTAGCATCATTAAGGTATGTAATTGGAAAAGAGAAGTATCTTGAAGGGGAAATAATTTTAGTATTATTATAAAAATAATATCAATTTCATGAAATCCCCACACAAATACACAAAAAAGCCATGTGCACAACAAGATGTTCTCAGGTTACATTTTGAGAATCACTTCTCTATATCAAAGATTTTAAACTGTGGGTAGTAACTCCAATCAGGGTAATGTAACTGAATGTGGGGAACAAAAGGTTTGGAAACAATAGAAGATATAAAATATGCAGCCAAGATTTATTATCATTATTATTTTTGCTGAGGTAACTGGTGTTGAATGACTTGCCCAGGGTAACACAGCTAAGAAGTATTAAGTGTCTGAGACCAGATTTGAACTCAGGTCCCCCTGACTTCAGGGCTGGTACTCTAACCACTGTGCCATCTAGCTGCCCCTCCCCAAGATTTAATTCTTTATGTAAAAATCAACAAGCACATCCCTTACATTAGTATAGAATTTTGCTTTCATCTTTAATATATAGTAAAAGTATATGCTTACCAAAGAATTGTTTTATAATAAATTTCTTTCTGATTTATTATCAGTTTATATATCTATGATTGCATAAAAATTTTCTCAGATGGGGAAGGGTCACAAGTGGAAAAAGTTTAAGAAGTCCTGCTCTAGGCAATTTTTCAAGACTATAAGTTAAAAGGGAGATGCCAAACAAAACTTTCTGGGTGGAGAAAGGTCCCTCACTTGGAAGGATGCCTATAAAGGATTCTCGGATTCATTCCTTATCCCTATTGACAGAATTCATAATCTGAATAGCTGCTGAAGCAGATGACCTGTGAAATTCCTTTCAATTTTTGTTAGGTTATCCTTTGATTTTATGATTATGCACCTTCACTTGCCACCCATACAGGCTTTTTAAAAAAGATTTCTATTTTCAAAATACATATAAATATAGTTTTCAACATTCACCCTTGTGTTCCAAAATTTTCTCCCTTCCTTTCTCCACTCCCTCCTCTAAACTGCAAGTAATCCAATATAGGTTAAACATGTGCAATTCTTCTAAACAAATTTCCGCATGTGTCATGCTGCACAAGAAAAAAATCAAATCAAAAAAGAAAAAAAAGTGAAAAAGGAAAAAAAAAGTAAGCAAACAACAACAACGAAAAAAAAAAACATGCAATCTTCATTTTCTCCGGCCATCTTCCCATCCCTTCTCTACTATATCTAAAAACCTCTGTGGTTTTCTTTAAGTAACTATTAAAATCCCACAATCTGTAGTAAGCTTTTAAATTCCCTCTTAATTCTAATGCCTTCCCTCCATTAATTATTTCCTTTTTGTCCTATGTAAAACTTGCTTTGTACATATTAGCTGGCATATTGTTCCCACAATGAAGAGTAAGTTCCTTGAAGACAAGGCCTGTTTTTGCCTCTTTTTGTATATCCAGCTATTTGCACAGTATTTGATACATAGTAGGTGCTTAATAACTGTTTATTGATTGATTATCAAAAGTCAAATATATAAGTTAAAGAGTCAAAATTTAAATATAATCTTCTAATGCAGAATTCGTCACTTTTTATGCCATGTCATGTTTCCTCCCAGGTAGCATCAAATCACTTCAATTAAAACTTACTATGTTAAAAATACTATACTACACTATATTGGAGGAACAAAAGAAAAATCTAGTCATTTTATAAAAGGAGCTTATAAGTACAAAATCTATACATTTTTATTTTTTTTTATTTAATAGCCTTTTATTTACAGGTTATATGCATGGGTAACTTTACAGCATTAACAATTGTCAAACCTCTTGTTCCAATTTTTCACCTCCTACTCCCCACCCCCTCCCCCAGATGGCAGGATGACCAGTAGATGTTAAATATATTAAAATATAAATTAGATACACAATAAGTATACATGACCAAAATGTTATTTTGCTGTACAAAAAGAATCAGACTTTGAAATATTGTACAATTAGCTTGTGAAGGAAATCAAAAATGCAGGTGTGCATAAATATAGGGATTGGGAATTCAATGTAATGGTTTTTAGTCATCTCCCAGAGTTCTTTTTCTGGGCATAGCTAGTTCAGTTCATTACTGCTCCATTAGAAATGATTTGGTTGATCTCGTTGCTGAGGATGGCCTGGTCCATCAGAACTGGTCATCATATAGTATTGTTGTTGAAGTATATAATGATCTCCTGGTCCTGCTCATTTCACTCAGCATCAGTTCGTGTAAGTCTCTCCAGGCCTTTCTGAAATCATCCTGTTGGTCATTTCTTACAGAACAGTAATATTCCATAATATTCATATACCACAATTTATTCAGCCATTCTCCAACTGATGGACATCCATTCAGTTTCCAGTTTCTAGCCACTACAAAAAGGGCTGCCACAAACATTCGTGCACATACAGGTCCCTTTCCCTTCTTTATAATCTCTTTGGGATATAATCCCAGTAGTAACACTGCTGGATCAAAGGGTATGCACAGTTTGATAACTTTTTGAGCATAGTTCCAAACTACTCTCCAAAATGGTTGGATTCGTTCACAACTCCACCAACAATGCATCAATGTCCCAGTTTTCCCACATCCCCTCCAACAATCATCATTATTTTTTCCTGTCATCTTAGCCAATCTGACAGGTGTGTAGTGGTATCTTAGAGTTGTCTTAATTTGCATTTCTCTGATTAATAATGACTTGGAGCATCTTTTCATATGACTAGAAATAGTTTCAATTTCTTCATCTGAGAATTGTCTGTTCATATCCTTTGACCATTTTTCAATTGGAGAATGGCTTGATTTTTTATAAATTAGAGTTAATTCTCTATATATTTTGGAAATGAGGCCTTTATCAGAACCTTTGACTGTAAAAATATTTTCCCAGTTTATTGCTTCCCTTCTAATCTTGTCTGCATTAGTTTTGTTTGTACAAAAACTTTTCAGTTTGGTATAATCGAAATTTTCTATTTTGTGATCAGTAATGATCTCTAGTTCTGCTTTGGTCATAAAGACCTTCCCCTTCCACAGGTCTGAGAGGTAAACTATCCTATGTTCCTCTAATTTATTAATAATTTCATTCTTTATGCCTAGGTCATGAACCCATTTTGACCTTATCTTGGTGTACGGCGTTAAGTATGGATCAATGCCTAGTTTCTGCCATATTAGTTTCCAATTTTCCCAGCAATTTTTATCAAACAGTAAGTTCTTATCCCAAAAGCTGGGATCTTTGGGTTTGTCAAAGACTAGGTTGCTATATTTGTTGACTGTTTTATCCCTTGAACCTAATCTATTCCACTGATCAACTAATCTATTCCTTAGCCAATACCAAATAGTTTTGGTAACTGCTGCTCTATAATATAATTTTAGATCTGGTACAGCTAAGCCACCATCATTTGATTTTTTTTTCATTAATTCCCTTGAAATTCTTGACCTTTTGTTTTTCCATATGAACTTTGTTGTTATTTTTTCTAGGTCATTAAAATAGTTTTTTGGGAGTCTGATTGGTATAGCGCTAAATAAATAGATTAGTTTAGGTAATATTGTCATCTTTATTATATTTGCTCGCCCTATCCAAGAACATTTCATATTTTTCCAATTGGTTAGATCAGACTTAATTTGTGTGAAAAGTGGTCTGTAATTTTGCTCATAAAGTTTCTGATTTTCCCTTGGCAGATAGATTCCTAAATATTTTATATTATCAGTAGTTACTTTAAATGGAATTTCTCTTTGTAACTCTGACTGTTGGATTTTGTTAGTGACATATAAGAATGCTGATGACTTATGTGGGTTTATTTTATAACCAGCAACTTTGCTGAAGTTGTGGATTATTTCTAATAACTTTTTAGTAGAATCTCTGGGGTTCTCTAAGTATACCATCATGTCATTGGCAAAGAATGATAATTTGGTTTCCTCATTGCCTATTCTTATTCCTTTAATCTCTTTCTCAGCCCTTATTGCCAAAGCTAGCATTTATAATACAATATTAAATAGTAACAGTGATAGTGGGCAACCTTGTTTCACTCCAGATCTTATTGGGAATGGTTGCAGTTTGTTACCATTACATATGATGCTTACTGATGGTTTTAAATAGATGCTGCTAATCTATACATTTTTAATAAAAAATTATTTATAAAGTGAAGAACACTAAAAATAGGGTGAGAAAGGTATCAGGAATAAACTCATGGGGCTTTACATTTCATTTTGAAAGAAACTATGGACTTTTACAAAGTGGAAATGAAAATGGATTACACTCCCCACGTGGGAGATCTCTTTGCACAGGTGTACAGTTGGGAGATGAAATATCATGTACAAGAAAAATCTAATAGGACATTTTTACTGAAAAAAGAGAATATATGGTGGAGAATATTTTTGTATGACAACATTTTAAAAGTAGAAAAATGTATCAGATGGTGAAAATAGTGCTTATATATCCAAATATACTACATATCTGTTGTTGCCATATGTGTCCTGAAGGATATTCTGTTCACTAATGGTAAAGAGCAGAAGAAAGGTTTTGGTTTTTGATTGTTTTAAACCAACCATCTTAAAAATTGATTGACTATGATGCATCACAATTTCATCTTTCTTCAAAGTAGTTACTATGTGTGAAGTTTTACCAATTATATTGTGCAGTAAAGTCCTCTCCCTTTGTCTCTGTCTCTTTTAGTCTCTGTCTGTCTCTTTGTCTCTATGTCTGTGTCCCTATCAACCTCTCCATCTCTCTCTGTGTGTCTCTCCTTCTCCTTGTTTCCCTCATACACACACACACATAGACTCACTTACTCATTCACAGTCTTTTTTTTTTTTTTTTCTTGAGGCAATTGGGATTAAGTGACCTGCCTAGGATCACAAATCTAAGGAAGTATGTAAGGCCAGATTTGAACTCAGTCCCTCCTGAATTCAAGGCTGATTCTTTACCCACTGTTTCAACTAGCTGGCCCATTCACAATCTTTTTAAGGCAAAATGCATGTTACAGGAATTCATTAACATAATGAATTTTAGAGTAGTGTTCTCTGTAAAAATATGCAAGATGTCTATTAGAGATTAGGGTGATGTTCATGTTCTTTTGCCCAAAGGCAATCAAATGAATTACATCAGAGACAAAATGAAAGCATGTAGTATAATGGTATTGCATATGTTTTTATTGGAACTTTTCAGTTTGGAAAAGTTTTTCATTTTTCAGGAGTTTTAAATAAGGTGAAAATACCTCAAAATAAACAAACAAACAAACACAACTCATAGTTACCTGATAGTTCCATGATTCAATTGGCCATGAGAGTTCTTTTCATAACTGGTATTTTCATCAAAGGATTTCAAATTGAATGAAAATTAAGACATTATATAGTTCAGCCTCTAAAAAGTCAAGTATAAATTAAAGCCAAGAAGTGTTATATTATTTTCCCCATGTCACCCATTTAGGAAAGGATTGATCCAGGTAAAAGAGCCTAATCTTGTGACTCAGTAGAATGTTCATTAAAGTAGACTAATGTCATTGCTATTTGCTTCTTAGAACATAATTTTGTATTAATCTACTTATTTATTTACTGAGTCAACAAATATTAGCTATCTGCTTTATGGAAGGAATGATGTCATATGCTAGCCATATATAAGCAAAAGATTTTGTCTTCAACAGTTATCTATCAAATTAAATTAAATCACTTACCACATTAAAAATAACATGCTTTAATGGAGGGAGAGCTAATCTTGGAGTTTGGAAGCCCTATATTCATCATTCAGGGTATACTTATCCCTGGACTCCACCCTGTGAAACATACACAGATTGTAGTTGTTCTGGCCAGGATAATCTTGGATCCATCAGTGAGTAGCTGCAGTTTTGAATTTCAATTTAAAGTTAACTATTTGACAGAGTGCCAAATGGAGACTAAATTTCCAGGATAGATTGAAGTTATTGAATCAAACTGGCCTTGAGATTTGCAAGGGTAGAGAGTGTGTGGAAGTAGAAAAATATGAAGCCTGAGATATGTGTGTTTATTTAAGAGGGGGATTGCATAGGATCAAGTTCCTCTTGATAAAACATAGTGCTAGCAACAACTATTTATTTTTCTATTTGAGAAAAAAAGACTTGTAGGAGAAAGACAAAGAAAGGTGGAGGAAAAAAAAAACAAATTCAAAGGGTTTTCTTAGCAGTCATGGAGACCATCTACAATACCTTCACAAGTATGCCCAATCTTCCAAGTCAGTCAGGGTAATAAATAAATGAAGTCACAGAAAGGACGCCAAACCCAGAACAGTAAAAATAGCAAAAGGGAGGAATAGGTCTGATTAAAGTGTTGTCTATCTTTCTGAAGCAGTGGTCCAGCAGGTTCCTCATATTCCTGAAAGAATAAAAGACATCCAACTCTAACATTCTTAGAAAACAGAAAAAAGATGACAATGAATAATCTACAGTGGCCAAGGGATTTATGATAAGAAATAGATTAATAATAAAAATTTGTTGGACAAGGGATTTGTAATACTTTTGGTTTGGGTGCCATAATGCCTTTTGACTATAGAGTGCTGGGACTGGAGTCAAGAAGAATCATCTTGCTGAGTTCAAAGTTGGATTCAGACATTTAATAGCTATGGGATCCTGGACATGTCACCAAATCCTGTTTATTTCAGTTTCCTCATGTGAAAAATGAGCTGAAAAAGGAAATGGCAAATCACTCCAATAGTTTAGGAAAGAAAATGGTGACAGGAAGAGTAGGACATGATTGAAAAATAACTGAACAATAATGAAAGGCCTGGAAGATTAAAGGAATGTTTTTAAATGATAAATTTCATAGAATTACAAAGAAAGTCCATTATATTAATGTATAATTAACAAAATATACTTAATAAATCTAATTTATGCATCCTAACTGAGAATTGCCACCTTAAAAAATTCAATAGATTGATAGCATGCTACCTGCCACATAAGCTGAATGAAGAAGGGCTAAAAATAGACTAGGAAAGAAAAGAATTGTTTGAATAATACAAAATTTTCATTGCAATGGAAACTGACTCTTTTGGAAGGTGAAAGTATTGCAACAAAATATATGAAGCCTTATGAAATTATGGTGAAAAAATTGCAATAACTTTCAAACTGGTTCAGAAGAACAATCAAAGAATTGTGTATGTATATGTATAATATTATGTACAAATATGTATAATATTATGTACATATATGTATATATGCATAAAATGCAGTTCTTAAAGAAGAATGGGAAAAAAAGTCTAAAAAGAGAATAGAAAGCTTAGAATAAAAGACAGACATTTCCTTTAACAATAGATGCTCTTTTAAAAAGAATGACAGAATTGACAAAAATAAGCAAGAAGAAATTTTAATGAACAAAATCAAAAGACAACAAAATTTGAATAGACAAAAACTCTTCAAAACAAGACTCCTGTATTTTAATATAAATTATAAAGAAATAATTTATAGCTTATAGTTCTTTGGAAAAAACCATGAAAGAAAAATCTGAATATCATACATAAAAGTAAATATAAATTCTGGAGGAAGAGAATAAAGTACAAAAGCCATAAAAAAATGCCCCAATTTAAAGTAAGATCAGATTGAAACTTTCTTGCCAAGAAACTTCACAGTCATATTTCAAAATTTTAACATTAAACAATTTTAGCAGACAACAAGGAAAAACTACATTTCCATTCTAATGATAATTGTCTGCTCCTTATTTATAAGAAATCAAAGTGAGAAAAAACCCAAAATATAGTATTTTAAAAGCAAAGAATATTTTATTAAGATTCCAAAGTAACAAAATGTTGTGACACAGTTCCCTAATTATCCTGACCCAATTTCCCTAATTGTCCTACCTAGGTTTCTAATTGTTCCGCTCAGTCCTGCAAAACTCACCCCTTCCTCTTAATCATCAGAATATTTGATAAGGATAAAAGATCTTATATTTTAGAAAATCAGAATGCCTCTCCCCATCCCAATCTATCAGAATTTCAGATATTGACTTATCAAAGTGCCTCTCCCCATCTCCAGTGCCTCCCCCCACCCTGTCAGAATCCCATTCCTGCTCTTAGAACCCTGACTCTGCCATTGTCTCGGTCTACCCCCTGTATGTGAGCCATATGTATATATGTCATTGAGAACTCATATTATTTACTGAATTCTTGGAGACGATAGTCTCATTCAGTCCTGGGCCCAAACCATGGATCCATTTGGTCCCAATAAATCTCTCCCTTTCAAATAAAGTACTAAATACTCTCTAATCTCTACCTTGCCTCAGTTTTCTGGCATTACAAAAGTAGCAAACATAGCCTTAAATTTGCCTAGACATATCAAAGAAAAAAAATTTTGGATTAAGGAAGAAAATAATTATGTCAAAGTAGAAAATCTTTCCATTTTTTTCCTACATTGTCTTCTACATTTAACATTTTCTTTTACATTTCTTTCAGTAAAAAGAAAATGTTGGTCTTTAGTCACTATGGGAGAAATAGACAGTTGAAAATGGTTAAACAAACAGAAACACTCTGGAAACACCACAAATTATTCCATAGAACTAGGAGTGGATAGAACAGGAGTCTTGCAAATCACTTTAGTTATGGTTGGGAATTTGTTTTGGTACCAGTAGAACAACATCTATAAATTGGGATGGTGCTACTTGGTAATAGTTCTCACTTGGAGATAGTTGGATAGGTTCAAAGGATGATCAAAAATCAAAAATGATGGAGGACTTTGAGTTGCTCTAAAACTGCTTTCAATGTGCAGAACATGTGGTTTAGAAGTGTCTTTTGATTACCTAGGACATCAGAATTGGGGTTCATTCAAAAGGCTTTTGTTAAACTGGACTTGGCCCTTTCTTGTTTTTTTTCCCTTTTTCTTTAGTGCCAGACTCTTTTTGGGAGGAGACAATGATGTAAGACGAAAAGCCTTAGGCCATTAGCATCTGAAAGTAATGTGTGTCTTGTGGACATTGTCTTTGTTCTTTCCCTCTTAATGTTTAGGCTTTCCTATTTTATGTGAAGGAGATTGGAGGTAGGTATAATAACCTTGTTATTTTTTAAAGGTTAAAAGTGTTGGCTTTCACAGTTCAGTTGATGTCCAAGTTAGGATGTGACAGAAGCCAGACAAAGCCTAAGCAATCTGCACTGTACAATTCTTCCATAGAAAAGATATTATATATCTATCCTCAGGGCTGTTAGAAAGCATATTAGATAAGAGTATTGGTACTGGAGTCAGGAAAATCTGAATTCAAAAATCAACCTCACGTATTTAACTGTTTATGACTCCATTTAACCTCAGTTTCTTCATCTGAAAAAAGAGGATAACAAGAGCACCTCTCTCCTAAAGTTTTTACTAAGGGTCAAATTAGCTAATGATTGTAAAGCATTTAGTATGTAGCACCTGACACATATATAAATGTTATATAGTATTATTTTTTATTATTATCAATTATCAGTCAACTATGCCTGTTAAAAAACTTGCAATGAGTGGAGAAAAATATAATTTATTGAAGATAACTGAAGCCAGAACATCATTACATAAATAAGTCCAAGATAGAAATAAAGGTTCCTAAGTACCAAAATATTCAAATCTGGTTTCTATATGGTAGTAAAAAACCTGTAAATAAAGTAAGTGACCATATGTTTAGTAAGAGCTGAAAGAACTGTGATAGATGAATGTATTAAAATGTTATTATATAATAAAATGTTTATTAATCATTTGTTTATAATTATGTATTCATATATGAAGATATGATCTATATGAATATATAATTAATTATTTATGATTATGTATAACTAAGTATAACAATAGCATTTAATATAAATAATTTATAGAATCATGGGAAGATGTTAATGAAAATGAACCTCTGCAAAGAGAAATAGAGTCAAAATAACAAGATATGAATTGCTGCAATGTAAATGAAAATACAATGAAAAGGAAATCAAACTCTGAGTAACAGGAAACCTAATGAAAGTCATAGAAACAGAAAATAAAGCATACTCCTCTTCTTCATGAGAGAGAGGAAAGGAATCACTAAAGATGATATATGCTATACATATTATATGCAGTAGCTATAGTCGAAGTTTTTATTTCATTGTTTTATTACAAGGGTGAATCAATCTTTTGTTGGGGGTGGGAATTTGATTTGGTACCAGTAGAAGAGCATCTATAAGTTGGTATGGCACAACTTGATAATAGTAGAATAGTGGAATTTGGATTGTACCTTGAAGGAAAAAAAAACAGTTTCCATAGGGAAATTTTTCTCTTGGAGCTAATTTCCTTATCTATAAAATGTGAGGAATAAATTAAAAAACCCATACCTATAAATAAATAAATAAACAAATAAATAAACATATCTACAAATAAATAAACATATCTATGTCTATATAAATCTTATATCTATAATTTTATGGTTCTATGAATAGTATGAAATGAGGCTAAATAGATAGATTAGAACCTAGATTAGATTAGATATATTGGAATTTGAGTTTTATGTAATCACTAAAAGTTTTGTTTTTATTTTGTTATTGTTTCTGTCAGAGTTATGGACAGATCAGACTTGCTCTTGGGGAAAATTAATTTGATAGTTGAGGGAATGCCAAGAAACCAATATAAAAATTTTGCAACATTCAGTCAGTAGCATCACAATAGCATTAGCACATAGCACATAGCATTAACAGTATTATAGCATTATAATAGTCAAGTCAGCTGGTCAATCAACAAGCAAATATTGCCAGGCATCAAATCATAGATTCACAGGATTCCTGACATAATGAAAAATACTTCAAAGTCATAAGGAATTTAGAGATATCCTAGAGCAACTCTTTTAATTTATAGATGGAAAAATTGATTATCAGACATATGTATTAATTAACCAAAGGTAACAGAGAGAACAAAGAGCAAAGCTAACAATTGAACACATCTCTTGATCCCATATTGTTTCTGCATTCCATTAAACCAGTGTTCTTTAATTTTTGATTTCACACCTCTATAAAAAAATGACTATAAACCTGCCAATATATGTATGTTTATTTTCTTTAAAATGGTTTAGTTGTACTGTTTTATATACTTTACTATACACATAATAAAAGCATATCCAAAAATAGAAATTAGCAACTACAATGCTATTCCATGGATTTTTATTATGGGAAGCATTTCCAAATTTATAAATGTTCTTAAAGTTGGAGGAATATTTGACAGGGCAAAATGTTCAAATGTAGCATTTTCCCATTCACAGAGGACAGAATTATAGAATTTCAGCACTGGAAGGGAATTGACTGGTCAAGCCCAGATTTGAAAGATAACTAACTACCTTTGTGAGATAATTAATAAGGTCTTTCTCTCAAGATTCTCAGAGAGGAAGAATTGAGTTCCATTCAAAGCAGCTGACTCCATCTTGAGAAGATCTCCTCATCACTTTCTATTCTGCAATCTTAGTTCCTAACTTTCAGGCAAAACATTACAAAGACTTGGAGAAGAATGAGGTTAATATGTGTGACAAAGAGGAAATTGATGCAAGATATTGAATCAATAGATTTACCCACTTATTTGATGTGGATCGTGAGAAGAGAGAAGAGTAATGGATTCTAAATTTTTCACTATCATGAACTAAATGAATGGTAGCAATATCAACAGAAATGGCTAAGTTGAGGAAAAGGATTATTTTTGGTAGGAAGAAAATGTATTCAGTTTTGGAGTTGAAAAGTTTGAGATGCCGAGGGCACATTCAGGTGGAATTGTTCATCAAACCATTCAAATATGGCTCTGGAATTCAGAATAGAGCTTGGGCTTGCACACTTTCTGGCCTCATGAAATTTGCATTCCTGTACATATATTTAAAGAATAGTTTCTGGAAAATGACTCAAAAGAAAATTCACCTCATAGAAGTGCCTTTAAACATTAAATCATTCCAACTGCCTTCTATATGAAGAAAGTAAATTCAGAGTTCAAACATTCCCAATGTATCCCAAAAGACTTACTGCATTGTTAAATGATTAATTCTACTATTTAATTTATTATTATAAGTTATTAATACATTTATACACACTCAATTTAATTGATATATTTTTGTTTGATCTCTTCATTTTACACAGGAGGAAACACATCAGGGAGCTTTAGTAAGTTTCACAAGTTTACACTAATTAGTGACAGGTCCCACATTAGAATTTAGGCCTCCTTAACTCCCAGGTTGATGCTTTTCTTTCATTACAGAAGAACCATTAGACTAAAGAAGTTTTCATGTTTCTCTAAAGGTAGTGTTTATAAAAAGAACTAGAAATGCATCTTTAAAGGAATGACAATATATTTTAAAGAATGATACTAATGTGAGGCAATAAAATGAAATAATAAAGAGCTTGGCAAACTTTAAGTTGCTACATAATTTTACTGATCAAAAGTAATAAATTTGAAATAGAAAGCCAGGGAAGGAATGTTCTTCAACATGAGGGTGATTATATGGTTACTTTCTCAGAGTTTATGTAACATTCTTTTTGTCATAGATGTGAGGTCTGAAGTAGGAACCATCAAGGAGGTTCTTCCTTATCTGATAATTTTTATTCTTTTCTCTTACCAAATCAACCAAATTTTTACAAAAATGCCATTTTAGTAGTTTTGAATTTAGTGAATTCAATCAAGAAAAAATTCCAAATCCAGTATGAATGGTGTCCTTGGGTTTGCATGCTGCTTTGCTATTGTGTAATGTAAACAGTTTTGATCTAAAGATGAAATTTGGCAAGTGACTAATCTTTGCTATGACCTAATTGTTTGGGGTACCTCAATAACAAAATGAGAGCAGATGAAGTGGCTGCTGTACATATGCCATCACTTTGGGAAATAGAAAGGACACATGAGAATGAGCACCAGGAATGGGTTGAATTACCAAAATGGGCTTTTTTCTCCTTGTCCCTCTTCTCCTTGCCATCAGCTCCCATCATATACATGCTCAAAACCATGGCCCAAAGATGAAACTAATTTTAAAAAACAAACTGAATCCCTCAAAATACAAAGGGATTTCTTTCCTAGTCATCATGGATCATGAACAGATTTAAACTAGAATTATTGTTTGAGGAAGGCATTTCAAGATCTCGGTTTAAGTATGTGTGTTTCATAAAGCTAGCATCTGTGGCATTTCTACTGAAGGTGATATTTTCCTCTATAAAGAATTTAACAATTAATGATTTAGTTCAAATCTTCCAAAAAGCATTTTTGAGATGTGCAAAAAAGCATACTAATATACTATTGGTGAAGCTGTGAACTAATCCAAGCATAGAGGAAAATAATTTGGAAACATGCCCAAAAGATAATTAAATTGTGCCTGTCCTTTGGAATATAGAGATATACCCCAAGAAAAGTAGAAAAAAAAGATGAAAAGGACCCATATGTACAAAAATATTTATAGTAGCCCCCTTTTTTTCTAGTAGCAAAGGATTAGAAACAGAGAATATCCATCAATTTGGAGAAGGGCTAAATAAACTAACATATGAGTGTGGTGAAATATATGAAAAATTATAAAGGATATTAATTTTCTGATCTAAATTGATGTCAACAGGATCAGGAGGAAAGCTAGAAATAACAGCAATAGTGCATATAAAATTAACTTTGAAAAACTTAGTAATGCTGATCAACAAAATGATCCACCACAATTCCAGAGAACTTATAATAAAACATGCTATCCACTTCCTGATAGAAAACTGATAGATGAGAATAGATCGAAGCATAATTCCTCCCTCTTTATTTCCTTTCCTCCTCCTTCCCTCCTTTGTTATCTTCATTTTTCCTTCTTTCTTTCCTTCTCTCTCTTTCCCTATTTTCCTCCTTCTTTCCTTCCCTCCTTTTTTCCCTCTTTTCCTCCTTCCTTCCTCCCTCTCCTTGTTTTCTCCTTACTTCCCTCCTTTCCTTTTTTCTTCTTCCCTTCCTCCCTTCTTCCTTCCTTTCTTCCTTCCTTATTTCCTTTCTTCCTTCTAGTCTTTCTTTTCTTCTTTCTTTTTCTCCTTCCTTTCTGTGAGAGGATACCACTTGTTTATGTAGAAAAATACAAAAAGATGTACATTTATTTCCTTGCATTCTTAGTAAATAGAAGAACTACAGGAAAGGAGAAAATTTGGACATTAAAACACAAATAAAAATTTTTATGCTAGAGAAAAAGCATTCTTGAATAACGGTAAATATTTCTATGATAAATTATATAATTAAGAAATTGTGTAAAGGTGCCTTTTTCAAAGAAGCTAAGTTGTAATCTTCTAAGAGATTTTTTATCTTGGTGATCCATGGATAGCCATTTTTGTTGTTGTTGTTGTTGTATTGTTCTTTTTTTTTGTTCAGGCAATTGGGATTAAGTGACTTACCCAGGGTCACACAGCGAGGACATGTTAAGTGTCTGAGGTCAGATTTGAACTCAAGTACTCCTGACTTCAGGATTGGTGCTCTATCCACTGCATCACCTAGCTTCCCCTAACCTTTTTCTTAAATTTGCAATGACCTAGCCATCTTTCTAAGATTTTTATTTGTAGATACCAGTCCACTCACCTAGAGTCTGTTCAATTAGAAATCCTTACCTTAATGATATCACAAATTCATAGACAACAAAAGAAATGAAAGAAAAACACAATGAAGAGTTTGGGTCACTGTTATGTTCATGTTGATGATTGATCCACCTCCATTTTGATTCATAGTTGTACCTAATGATATATATGTATATATAATTTGTGGATTTTTTTGGTAATATGCTATAGACTTCTTAAAGCTATTAGTTGACTTTTTATTGCCTTTTGGGTTCATTTTAATTTTTTTTCTTTGAAGATATGTTGTTTTTTTTTTACTTGCAAGCATTAAACACCATTAGGAGAATATCAGAGAGCAATTTGAAATCACTGAGAGTATTGATTGATTTCTAAATATCATTTAACTTGAATGTTTAGTCATATTTGAATTTAGAATCATCTACAAGAATGTCCATGTGTACAAAAGTATTCACCTTGATATCTTTGGGACTATTTCTTATTGTTGGACCAACTCAATGAGTTATAATTTAAGTACTATTGTAGCACAATATATAATCAGAGTTGCAATAGTTGCTATAATCATAGAATTTTGTTGGAATCATTATTACAATGTGAAGTTTTCATTCATTTTGTTTATCTGAGGTTTTAGACCAACATCTATTATTTATTACCAGTTTTGATTATTTAAAATATAATTGCTTTACTCTTTTTTGCTAAAGAGACTTTATATTTTTTCTATGACTCCACTCACATGCTCAGAAGACCATCTTAAATTAGCATTTAGAAAACCTCCCCCTCCAATGGAATTTTTTTTCTAAGTTCTGCTGAAGGCCTATTCTATGTCAGTGGAAAACATCTTAGCTGAACAGTATTCTGTGTACCATTTCACTCAATACTTTTGACATGAAGTAGCCAATGGTTGAACAACATATTTTGTACTTTCAATCTTAGAGGTCTTCTTGATTATCATTTAATGTCATTGAAAAGGGAGGTTTAAAAAGAAAAGGAGGAGGAGGCATTGCATTCTTTACATATTGTCAACTAACTGTGCAAAGACAAATGTCATGATTTGCTAAAGAAAATAGCTCTGTTCTCATATTGCTATCAAAGATTTGCTCAACATAAATAATGTTCTGATAATAATTAGTTATTAGAACAAAAAGGCTTGTAGTCTAGTAAGTACAGTTTTCTCAGTCATGTACTTTGAGTTTTGTTTGGAAAAAAGCAGAAAACATCATCTTAATTCCTTTAGAATATACCATTCGCCCCTTGAAATATCATGAAACTAGATTGTGGAACTTCTGAAATAGTCTTAATTCAAAAATAAATCTAATCAAATAGATTCAGACATTTTTTCCCCTGAAGTTATCTTCTTAACTAAAATGATGCTTTTGACAGAGTACTGAGTTCTTGTCAATGATGAGAATACACCACTACAGAAAGGTCAATGGTTCTGGTACATTTAACATTTACAAAGACTTACACAAAGATCTTTTAAGAATTATTTTAATTTTGTTTTGTTTTTACTGACTTCCTTTTACTACTTTTTATAAGCAGCTACTACTTATACTCTTCCATAATTGCTTTTTTAATATTTTTGTGGATGAACTTGTACTTCAACTGATGTTGTCCTCCCTTTCCTCAAGAAGATTTAAGTATTGGCTAAGGAATAGTTCTTTTGTTGTTCTCATTATGGCTACTGTTTTGTATCTGATAAACTCTCTAAAATGGGAATGGAATCTATAGTGTATCTACTTTTCCTTCTTCCCCAATTTAAATGATACACAGATTTCCTGAACAGAGAACTGTCAAAACTGCCACAATTAAAATCATAGAATTTTAGAATTGAAAGGACTCCAAAGATCAAAAACTTTATTCTGGGATAGAATACGTTCAATACCATGTCTAATAGAGGATCATATAAGACAGAATTTCATGAATTTGCTTTTTGCCTTCACTGTGTCTAACCACTAAATTTACTTGGTTTTATGGAGGTAGGGATGCGGAATGTTCAGCAGCTTCATATATATATCTGGAGCTAATTTTGCACAAACCAGGTTTCAAATCTAATGGTATAGTCATAAGTCTACAATCATTTATTTTCCTGAGTAGAAAGTAATGGGAGCTGGGAAAGAGATAAAGGAAAGGGGCAATTTTGTTGACATTATGCAACACAGCATGCTAACTGTCTCCATACCACTAGAATTTATTTATACTTAACTATACTTTTCATTATTAAAATTAAAAACAATCTAGGTTTTGGTTGAAGACTTTTACTAAGGAAAACCCGCCCTGCTCTTCAAAGTAAATCATTTCATATAGGAATATTTTGAAATTTTAGAAAGTTTTTCTTTATGAAACATTATATACATATACCCATATGCATGTGTGTACACATATGTTTAAATATATACATGTAAGCACACATGTGATTATAGTTGTCTGAAAAACATTATAAATATATATATAATATACATAAACATATATATATATATATATATATATACACACACACACACACACCATGGATATCTGTGTTATGTGCATGGCATATGTATGTATTCATAGCATCTGTAGGTTTATATACATATATGTAATTAAATACTTGTACACAGCACACATATATTATATAATTTATATGTTTATATATGAGTATGTATGTACAAATATCTATCTACAATCTATGTATCTGTATAGTTGCTTTTTTCAAACCCACTTGGTCCTAACAGAACACATCTAATTCCTTTTTTGCATGACAGTAATTTAAAAACTTGACAACTATCATATCCTATCCCCAATTAATATTTTATCTCTCTGGATTAAACCTTTCTATTAAAAAAAATTGATCCCCAGATGGTTCACTTTCAAGGCTCTTAACCTTCCTTATCTTCCTTCTTTGGACACTCTTCATTTTGTCAAAGGCTTTTAAAAAATGTGGTGCATAACGAATATTTGTGGCAGCCCTCTTTGTAGTGGCCAGAAACTGGAAACTGAGTGGATGCCCATCAACTGGAGAATGGCTGAATAAATTGTGGTATATGAATATTATGGAATAATATTGTTCTGTAAGAAATGACCAACAGGATGATTTCAGAAAGGCCTGGAGAGCCTTACACAAACTGATGCTGAGTGAAATGAGTAGGGCCAGGAGATCATTATATACTTCAACAACAATACTATATGATGACCAATTCTGATGGACCTGACCATACTCAGCAATGAGATGGACCAAATCAGTTCCAATGGAGCAGTAATGAACTGAACCAGCTATGCCCAGTGAAAGAACTCTGGGAGATGACTAAAAACCATTACATTGAATTCCCAATCCCTATATTTTTGCCTACCTGCATTTTTGATTTCCTTCACAGGATAATTGTACAATATTTCAGAGTCCAAGTACAGCAAAATAATCATTTGGTCATGTATACTTATTGTGTATCTAATTTATTTTTTAATATATTTAACATCTACTGGTCATCCTGCCATCTGGGGGAGGGGGTGCGGGGAAGGAGAAGAAAAATTGGAACAAGAAGTTTGGCAATTGTCAATGCTGTAAAGTTACCCATACATATAACCTGTAAATAAAAGGCTATTAAAATAAAAAAAAAAAACATTTTCATAGAAAAAAAAAATGTGGGAACAAGAGGTTTGGCAATTGTTAATGCTGTAAAGTTACCCATGTATATATCCTGTAAATAAAAGGCTATTAAATAAAAAAAAATAAAAAATAAAAAAAAGAAAAAGTCCATGGAGACATAGTCTGAAATAGTTGTAGGACTTTAAGAAAGCTATGAAATAAAAAGAAACTTGTATCATTAGGAAAAAAAAAAAAGAAAAAAAATGTGGTGCATAAAACTGAACATAGTGGTATAGATCTAGTCTGATAATGACTGAGTACCAAAAATTAATCATGACTTTCATCATGGACATAATTACTTTATTAATGTATATTATGATCACATTAAATTTTTTGTCTGTTACATATAGCATTAATTCATACTAAGCCGGCAGCCCACTAAAATGTTCTCAACATTTTTGTAATATAAAGTTTTACTTGACTATGATTTCTCTATCTTGTACTTGAAAAGTTTGGCTTTTTAATCAGCTGAAGACATTATATTTATTCCTACTAAATTTTATCATCAGATTTTCCTATCAGTATGTTCTATCAGTTGATTTTGTTTTTGATCCCAACTTTCAAGTAATAGCCTTCTTTTAATTTTTATATTTTTTCTAATGCGCTAATTTCATGGACTTTGTTTTAACTGCTTTGTGATCTGACTGTATTTTGCTAATCAATTTTTAAGGCTAGTTATTAGGCAACCAGAACAGCAGTCTTAACTTTCTCCAAATCTGAAGCTTTTCCAGTTTGGGAGAACTTGCCAGAACTTGCTCTCTTCTAACATAGAGCATTAGAAATTTCAGAGTCATCTCCATATCATGAGGAGACAAGAGAAGACTCCAGAGAAGCTGAGTACCTAGAATATTTACTGAATTTAGAAGCTCCTAAACCAAATAAAAACTCAGATATTGGTCGCTGCATTCATTAAATTACAATTCAATTTAATGAATCTATTATTCATAAAGAACTAAACTAGAAAATAACTGCTTTCTTCCTTCTTGAAAGATATGCTGTACCCTACAAGGGTTATCTTGAACTATCAAGTCAAGTAATGATATTCTTACTCATTCAGAAAAGAAAACTGCATAAATATCAACATTTAATGTAATTACAACCAAGTGTATTGCTCATTCCATGAGTCAATCAAATTATCATTTATTAGGTTATTGAATAATAAAGATCCCTAATGGTGTGGAGAAGAAGAGTGATCCATTTTGGGGAGGCAGGAGAATAATTCAAGTATAGTTTAGTGCCATGATTTTTGACCTATGTTTTCTTATTCTTTTCATTCTTAATGTTTTATTCCTCACTATAAAGGTTTGGGATTTCTGTTTTTATCCTTTTTATTTGCTTTTAATGTTTTAAAAAGCACTAATAGCAGGTCCAACTTCCATGCTGAACTTATAGGTTGGGTTTTGATTGAAAACCAACCCCAGCTGTGTTGTCTCAATGTCCCCTAATTGTTCTCATTAGTTACTAGTCTCTGGCATCTCTCACAAACTATATAGTAGCACAAAACTGGGCCCATCTGGGTTAGGCTGATAGCAACCTACTCTTAAAAGTAGTCTTTTGAACATCACATCATACCTCTGAGGAACATCTTTCTTTTTTTTTTTAATTTAATAGCCTTTTATTTACAGGATATATGCATGGGTAACTTTACAGCATTAACAATTGCCAAACCTCTTGTTCCAATTTTTCACTTCTTACCCCCCCACCCCCTCCCCTAGATGGCAGGATGACCAGTAGATGTTAAATATATTAAAATATAAATTAGATACACAATAAGTATACATGACCAAAACGTTATTTTGCTGTACAAAAAGAATCAGACTCTGAAATATTGTACAATTAGCTTGTGAAGGAAATCAAAAATGCAGGTGTGCATAAATATAGGGATTGGGAATTCAATGTAATGGTTTTTAGTCATCTCCCAGAGTTCTTTTTCTGGGCATAGCTGGTTCAGTTCATTACTGCTCCATTAGAAATGATTTGGTTGATCTCGTTGCTGAGGATGGCCTGGTCCATCAGAACTGGTCATCATATAGTATTGTTGTTGAAGTATATAATGATCTCCTGGTCCTGCTCATTTCACTCAGCATCAGTTCGTGTAAGTCTCTCCAGGCCTTTCTGAAATTATCCTGTTGGTCATTTCTTACAGAACAGTAATATTGAGGAACATCTTTCTAATGAGTACATTTGCAGTATTTGCAATTGCTAACCTGGGTCATGAAATCTAAAGGGAATCCCAGAGTTTAGTGATATAACTATGCTTTTCTAATGACATATCTTTCAATGATGCGTGAACAGCAGCACATTTTGTAAAGTAGTACTGTGTCATAATACTAACAATGATAACTTAGCTCTTTACTGCTATAATTTCAAGAATCCTTATTACTTATGTGACATTTTTATTCTAGTACTAACTCTTCTAAATCATTAGGGTCAAACTGAAAACAAAGTATAATGTGGAAGACTTGCTGATATCATTACTGCGTTTTGAATATCCCTTACATGATTTTCTCATAAGCCTCTCTACCAAAGCTAGTACTATTCCCCGTTTTTTTCTCCTTCCTTTGTTTTTCTTTTGTTCTTCCTAGGGTAGCATCAATCACACATTTCAAAGGAAATGTCCCAAGGTGCCCCCCAGTTGAGACAATAATCCACATGGATGGAAGGCTCTACCACCTCCACCATGTCAATATTCATGGAACTAAAGAGAGGGGAAAAAGCAGATGAGACTAAGGATGAAGATGAGGTGTGGCCACTAGGTGAAAGAAATTAATCATCTAGTAATTCTTTTTTAAAACTCTCTGTCTCTCTGTCTCTCTCTGTCTCTCTGTCTCTCTCTGTCTCTCTGTCTCTCTCTATGTCTCTCTGTCTCTCTCTGTCTCTCTGCTTTCTGTGTGTGTGTGTGTGTGTAGCTCTGGGATGAAGTCCTACATCTTGTAAATTATCTTGTTCTGCTCAGTGTCTTGAAGTCACTTGTACATATGTCATATTCTTGGTCTAATTTGACTTTTTCTTGCCATAGTCAAGATTTGCTGAGAGAAAGGTTTCTTATAAAGTAGATAAATATTTCCTCAGAAATATTTATCTAATGGGGAGATGTTTCTTAATCCATCATTTATATAAGTATGCTGAGTCAAATATCAATACATGGATCCCTTCAGTTATAAAATAGTGTAATGCCTTTTTGGGCCTATGGTAGATTTAAATTTATTTCAAAGTTTTAATTAGAACAAAGTTCTTAAGCTGAGATCTATATTTTTGGTAGCTGTATTTAAATAGAAGCAATTTCCTTTATAACTCTGTTTATTCTATTTTTGTAAGCATAAACATTGATTTCTACAGGTTATACAAGGAGTTCTTGATATAATAAAAATGTTTAGTTCCTTCATAGAAACATATTGTAAGTTTATAGATTAGTTCTTCCTTACAAATTATACTAGAGCGATAAGTAACTCATGCCAATAATCTTTCCTTTCTATTTTTTTAATGACTCTCATAAATAGGGCACATTTTTTGAACCAAAATTTGGGATACATTCTCAATCAGTTTTTTTTTTCTTTTAGTATAATTAAATGGAATATATATCAATATTTATATAAAAAATTTGCCAATTTCTAAAAACATCCTCACAATATTGATATCTATCTATCTATCTATCTATAGTTAGAGCTATACAGAAGTTAGACTAGTATATTGATGCTTATATGAGTAAATGAAATACTTCTCTAGCCCATGGTTATCTGTTGCATCTTCTGTAAATCAAGTAACTTAATTCATTGAGTTTGTATCTGATGAAATCATTTTCCAGGAAATTACATGAACTGATGCTAAGTGAAATGAGTAAGAACCAAGAGAACATTGTACACATCAACAATAAAATTATGTGATGATCAATTCTGATGGACATGGCTCTTTTCAACAATGACACGATTCAGGCAAATCCCAAAGGACTTTTGATGAAGAGAGCCATTTGCATCCAGAAAAAGGACTGTTGGGACTGAATATGGATCACAACATAGTATTTTCACATTTTTATTGTTGTTTGCTTGCCTTTTCTTTTCTTTCTTTTCTTATTTTTAACTTAATTTTTCTTGTGTAACATGTTATATGTGGAAATATGGAGAAAAATTGTTAAGATTTAACATATATTGGATTGCTTGCTGTCTAGGGGAGGAGTAGGGGAAAGGGAGGTAGAAAAATTTAGAACATAAAGTTTTACAAGGGTGAATGTTGAAAATTATCTTTGCATGCTTTTTGACAATGGAAAGCTATGACTAAAAAAGGGAAAAAATAATTTTCCAGGATATCTCCATAGTTTAAGGTAATACATCACAGAATATTTGAAATTAGGAATTAGGATTAGCATTGATTCCTGATTGGACTGGGGTCATATTCTAGCCTAAACATCTGAAGCTGGCCCAGGATAGCCAGGAATCTGAAAACCTGGAACCTAGATACAGGGGTTCTTAGAAGAAAGGCTTGTTCCTGGAATAACAGACCAGATTCTTTTCACTTTTCACATTTTATCAGGGGAAGAAACTTGGTAGTTTTGAAATGGTAAGACTTCACCAAAGAGGTATAGAGTTATTATGCTAAGGATTGAAATAAATAGTTCTTTTCTTTACTCTCTTAGGCTCTTCTATTACAAGTTTGTATATCTACCTTCCTTTTGTCTTGCACCCCAATGAGCACTGATGAAGAAGCCTTATGAACTCAAAATACTTACCTACTGCTCACCTACTGGTCAAGAATATTTCCACAACCTGTGTTGATATGGTCCCTGATCTTGATAGGGCTTCTAGAAAAGAGAAGCCAGAGGATACATCATTGTACAGTATAAATATCTGAATAAGACAAAATGGATGAACTGTCATGCTATAATTTATTTATATAAATGAAAATGTTAAAAAATGTTGTGAAACGTTATAAGGCAATGGAGAAATAAAATAATGGTTTTTGAATGATTGTCTATAAGATCTCATTGTAAAGATCTTCATCTTCATAAAACATATGCTCTTTTTTTCCCAAGATGGCTTTATTTGAACTTATTTTAATCAGTGGATTGTAAATGATAAAACAATTACCAGGTGATTCCAAATTTGTTCTTGGAAGAGTGCAAACCAGATGTTACTGGAAAAAAAAAAGTCTTTCTTAATCCTTTGCCTTTTTGTGTGTATGTGTGTGTTTTGCTTGGGGCATAAAACATTTTTTTTCCTTTTCAGTGCTTAAAGGGTTGTTTTCAATTAGAATTCTCTTTCAGCAAAAATACTTACAAATTTTAACTACATTGTCAATTATTAGTTTATCTTTAAAAGAGAATAGTATTGAAGAAATTACTGCCCTAACATTTTTAAACTTGATTTAAATGAATGATAATGACATAAAATGTGCATTGTTTTCAACCTATGCCCCTGCTTCCCAAACACAAAAGCTGGGTAAAGGCTACAGGATTCTTGCCAACTGTACAAGAGCACATGTGCTTGGCATATGGGGTCCCAGGCTGATCTTCAGAACATCAGCATACCTGCCATGCTAAATGTACTGTAACTACAAAAAAATTAAAGTTCCATATATGGAAGAAAAATCATCCATCACTCCAAGCAGTGCCCAGGCAGTTCAAAATCACTTCCCAGGGTAGTGATCAGGGGAATGGAAGCTCTAGAAATTACTTAGCTTTGATATTTAGTGGGTACATTTTAGAAAACTAAATCCAATCCTGAAAATGTCACTGCATGGTAGAGCCCAAGCTATAACAATACCATGTATGTGAGCTATCACTATTTTACTAGGAAGCAGCACGGAGAGTTGGAAAGCATATTGGAATTGCATTAGGAGAATCTTGGTTTCAATTATATTTTCTATCTTTGCAATTTAATGATCCTTGTGACCTTCTTTTCCTATTCATGTCCATAAATTTGCACAGAAAGGAAGGAAGGAAAGAAAAAGGGAAGGAAAAAGGAAGTAGAGAAGAAAGGGAGGGAGGGAGGAAAGAATGGAGGAAGGAAGGAAGGAAGGAAGGAAGGAAGGAAGGAAGGAAGGAAGGAAGGAAGGGAGAAAAAGAGGAAGAGAATGATGAAGGAAGGATATAAAGAAGGAAGGGAGAAAGGAGAGAAGGAATAGATATTTATTAAATACCTACTATGTGCCAGGCATTTTGCTAGATCCTTTACAAATATTATCTCATTGATTTCTCACAACAATCCTATGAAATAGATTCTATTATTGTCCCCACTTTATAATTGAGAAAAATGACACAGATAGAGGTTAAATAACTTGCCCAGGGTTATACCACTTCTGAATAATCCAGTTCAAATTTAAATTAGGTCTTTCTGGCCTAGGTCCTGTGCTATCCATTGTATCAGCTAACTTCCCCTGGCTATATCTCATGGCTAGAAGGTACCTCCTCACCTTCACCTCAGAACATCTATATTTCCATCAAAGCTCAGTTCCTCCATGATACCTTTCATTACCCACCCACTCTCACCAGTGCCCCAGTACCCAACTGCTAATGCACTCTCTTACCAACTGCCTTGTGCTTATTTTGTATTTATTCTGTATTCTCAAATCCTCAATAACATCTATTATTTTATTGGTTCCAGAATTCCCTCCAAGTGATGCACATTTTAATTTCACCATACTTTCACATCCTGTGCTACTCTTCTTGAGATTGTCTCAAAAAACCTTCCATTTTTCCTCCTCATATTGGGGTCAGTACCAGGATAGCCCTATTGTTGGCCATCTGGCATTGTTTGTTCTTGCCACAGGAATAGCCTATCTTCTCTTCTTGTCATATAATTCTTTCATTGCAAATTTTACTTCTGTACTGCAAAGATCCTCACAAGTCAAATATTGCAGCCTCCACAAGCCAAGTATGTATTTTTCTGACCCATCTGTATGTTCATCTGTGTAAATGACTCTTAGTTTTAGCTATCTGGAAGCAGGTACATTCCATGTCTCATTGCTATATAGCAATACCAATGCCTGCTTAGGGCATACATTTTATGTCTATTTTAATATAAACAGGCAATGAGAACTTTGAAGCCATTAGGCTGTGAACTAAGGAAGTCAACTGGGCAAAACCCATTCAATGTTAATTAGCTTAATATTCTAGATACCACTCTTTAAAGATGGGCCTTTAATTTCTGACCTTAAAATAGCAATTTCTTAAAATGTAATTAGTTTCTTTCTTTCCTTCCTGGTCAACATATCCATATTCTTCTACATGCAAATGCTACAGAATATAAGTTTTATGAGGGCAGAGACTAGGTTTTTAAAAAATCTGTATTCTCTGCCACATAGTATTCCCTCTCCCCAACCCATTCCCCCTCAGCCTGTGAAAACTTCTTCCAGATGAAATGGGTAGATGAGACAAGAATGATATGTTCCAACAGCCATAAAGACAATTGAAGCAAGCATTGTGGAGAGCTTAGAGCTTAGTTAGACTTTGAAGAACCCAAGATCATCCACTGTATCCCAGACAAAAAATACTGGACTTTTATCTTGCCACTGGACTTCCATGCCTCTGGAAGTGAGAGTGAGGCTATAACTTTGTATAACTCTGCCTCACTTAAATGCAATTCATGCATGAGTCAAGTCATTACCCTGTGAAGTCATCAGTCTTTGAAAATAAAAAAATAAACAATTTTTTAAATAAATAGTAGGCAGCAAAGTGTCACGGTAAACAGAAAGTTAAATTTGGAGTCTGGGAGACCAAAATTCAGCCTCACAGCCTCAGAGACATGCTCAAACCATGTGACTTCAGGATAGTCATTAAATCTCTAAGTGACTGTCTCCTGTCTGAGGATCAAATGAGATAAGACGTGCCAAGTACTTTCCAAATTTTAAAGGATTACATAAATGCTAACTGAGCATATGGCTTCTTAATAAATCCTTATTAATTCAATTCAAGTGAACAAGCATATATTAAAAGCTTGCACTGGCACTTTTGCTCCATGCTGGTAATAGAAATACTCACAGAAACAAATATTCCTTGCCCTCAAGGAGCTTACATTCTAATGGAGAAAAGTTAAATATATAAAAGGAAGTTGAAAAGAGGCAGGAGTGATAGGGAAGAAGTCCACAACAATGGAGAGTCAGAAGTGCCTCCTGGAAAAGGACAAAGACTTTGCTGGTCTGGGCATCTTATTTAAAACGGCTTCTGGAAGAAATTAGCCAATCAGAAGAAAAAACTATAAGGATTGAAATCACTTGCAGTGTGAAAAGTTCTTAGATAGAATTTACAGGATTAAAAGGTGTGGGAAATTTCAGTAGCTTGATAGAGGAAGTCCTGAAGTGAAACCTGTCTGTAGGCAAGTCCTTTCACCACTGGGCCTCAATTTCCTCATATAAAATGAAAGGATTAGACTAATGATCCGAGAAGGTCCATCTATGAAGCTGTGAACCAATTGACACTATTAGGAACATTATTTTAAGTGAGCTTCTCAAAGCTGAGCATTTTCAAAGACATCACCAGGTGGGTTAATGGAAAACAACTTCTCAATTAGGCAACTTTGCAAATGTTAAAAACATTGCCTTTGATATACAAAAACAGTTTTATCAACCTGAAAGCTGAGTATCCACACTTCCTTTATTCATTAATGTTATAGCAATAAGACCCCTGAGAGTACTCAGAAGCACCAGCCTTTTAAAAGTTTAGTACTGGTGCTGCTGGTCATATTTTTAATTTACACTAATGTTCTTTCTGTCCCACAACAATCTATATTTTTTTGAACTGTTTTCAAACCCTGAGCCAATGCACTCCTGCTGACTTGTTTGAAGGCTTTGGGGAATCAATTTTATGTCTATTTTCAAATAAATAGGCACAACAAAACTTGGGGCAGCTTGGCAGATGGAAGCAAGGGAGGCAGTGGCGCAGGACCCATTCAAGGTTACAGTTAGCTTTTATCAAAGGTGCAGTGTGATCTCTGTATTTTTTTTCTAGGTATACAGAGAATGCCTGACATAAACTATAATGAAAGATAACTAGCTAGCACACTGCTGAGAGTGACAAACTTGGAGTCAAGAAGTCCTGAGTGAATCTAAGTCCCTTAACTTATTTTTGACTCAGTAGAACCATTCATTAAATGAGGATAATGATCACACCTATCTCACAAGGTTGTTGTGAAGAGGAATAAAATAATATATAAAGTACTCTGTAAGTCTTAAAGCATCACATGCATAACTATAATTATTGTAGTTATTGTAGTTTCCCCTCTTAATTTCTGATTCTAACCTAAAGTTAAACATTTGATTTCTGAAATAAGTACACCATATATATACATATATACATATAAATATATGTATATATATATATTATATATATATATATATAGTTACAGTTATTTATTGAAGTGGAAAATTAATTGAAGGATCTAAATAGCAGTTTTTCTTATAATGGGAATATATTACAATATTTTTCCTCATTGTTTTAGCTTTTCTTCTTAATATATTTATAAATTATAAAAGGCAATGAAACCAACAAAACAAGATTTGCATTATTTTGGATTTTGTCAAATCTACAAAATGTTGACATTAATGGTGTCAAGAAAGCCACAACTGTATAGATCTGGCAACAAACGACCAAAGTCTGATCAATAATGTCAAGTAGAATCCAATTCAATCACACAACTGAATCTTAATTCTTGAAGGTCACAAACAATTATTATCACCATTTTAGAAATAAGAAAACTGAAGCAGTCAGGATAAGTGATTTACTCAGGTTTACAGAAGTAATAAATATCTGAGTCTGGATTCACATTCAGGTCTTCTTGACTACATGACTAGCATTCAATTCAATGAACTTCCTTGCTATCAAAATATATTTACCAGTCATGTTTGCTATTGCCATGGATGGTCCAAATGGATGTGTAATTCTGTAAAGTTGGTGGTAGGTATTCTTGTTTCCAGATAACATTGCATTTATCAAATCAAATTCCAGAACATCATAGGTCTCTTGGAATGAAATCCATGATTGCTCATAGGAAATATTTTTTTCTTAATTTGTTGAATAAAACAAATATTTTCATAACATAGTAAAAAAAAAACAAACAAGACTGCATGAATTTGCAAATATATTATGTACAACATTCTCTTCCTTTCAAATATACAAAACTTATCTATAAATTTCTTTTGATCCCTCTTATCCTGCCCTAGATATAGCTATAATTAAACTCAAATAGGTATGTGTATATTCTGTACATACATTTATCGGTTCTTGTTCTGAATGAAGATAATGACTTTCTTCATATGTCCTTTATAATTAATTTGGATATTTATAATAAGCAAGATTATTTACTCAAAGTCATTCTTTTAATTTTTTTTTTTTTTGGTGAAGCAATTGGGGTTAAGTGACTTGCCCAGGGTCACACAGCTAATAAGTGTTGTGTCTGAGTCCAGACTTGAACTCAGGTCTTCCTTACTTCAGAGCTAGTGATCTATCCACTGATCCATCTAGATGCTCCTCAAAGTCATTCTTAAAACAATATTGTTATTACTATATGCAGTATTCTTTTGGTTCTGCCTATTTCATTCTTCATTATTTCATGCAAGTCTTTCCAGGTTTTTTTCTATAACCATTTAGTTCCTTACTTCTTATAGCACAGTGGTATTCCATCACAGTCATTTCACCCATTTCCCAATTGATGAGCAGCTCTGCAATTTCCAGTTCAAGTAAGATAGATATAGGTAATTTAATAACTCTTTGGCCATAATTACAGATTATTCTCCATAATGGTTGGATTTGTTCACAATTTCACCAACAATGAATTTTTTTCCAAATTTTATTTTCCTTAAAAGATAGTTCTAACCATACATATAGGAAAAAAAAGGATACAGAATATGTATTGCTTAGTCTATGACACATTTCTTAGATGTTCTGTAGAGGGTTTGTGGGAGACTGTGAACAAGGTAAGAAGAGATGAAATAATGATAATCCATATGAGTGGAAAAAATGCCCTGCATCAATGTGATCACATTTCTATTATAGTGTTGAAATATTAAAGCACAGCAACTTTGAATTTGAAATACTTTTTAAAAAGGAAGTATCTAAAAGCAAGATTCATATATATATATATATATATGACACATATTTAAGACATATGTGTGTGTGTTAAAGGAAAAGTTGCAAGGAAAGTGTTTTGAAATCTAAAATATAGCTTATACCTTTTATTCATGCCAAGAACAACATAAACTTAAATAACCATGAGTGTCTTCTCAAAGAAAATGAGTATAAGGAGTGGGGGTGGGAAGTAATTCACTTCTCATTCAAAGGAAGTGACTAAAAATAAACTGTCTGTCTGAATTCTCCTCTATTTTGTGACTGTAGATGGAAAACTGTGAACCAACATTCCCTTTCACAATCTCTTTTAAATTTCCCCCTGAAATCACTAACACTGCATTTTGTACTTTTCTACTTTAAAACTATTTTTAAAAGTGACAAACAAAAATACAGAAGATATTGCTACATGTCTGTCCTGTCTTGAATCATACAGAAATCATGTTATGATTCATACTTCCTCTCATTTTCCTTTGTTGAGTTTAGATGCTTTTCAAATTATTTCAAAATTATTTTTGTTCTCTTTGGAAAAATAGTAGTAGACAAAAAACAATTAATTGTTCAGTACCAGCAAGTTGGTTTCACACAATTCTTTTGCCTTCCTTTGTGACACAAATCTGGATTTTCATCAAAGTGTAACTCAAACAACTTGAATCTGATATTTGAATGAGGGCATTCCAGCATGCATATGATTTGTTTTGTTAGTTTATTCTAACTCTCATAAAGTGAAATATTTGTTAATAGAAAGGGCAAAAATGTCTAACAAAGTTAGATTCAATTTTTTCAATTCTTTTTTATTTCAGTTTTTTTCTAGATTGTATTTCTTCATGTGTATCCTTAATAATTCATAATTTATTTTAGTTTTTGGTAATGTCAGATCACATATTAATGCAGTCAACTTGGAATCTTGAGTTCATTTTTCAAATTATCAATGAAATATCTATGCTATATATATTATATTTCTTGTGTAGGAACTTATACATGTAATTTTGTCTCTCTAAAATGCTTTTCAAGCAGAATGTCATACTTTTGTTTTTGTAGTCCTAGGATTTAACAGTGTCTGCTATGTAGGAGACGATTAATAAATGCTTATTGATTAGTATAATCATTGGAAAAATTTGAAACAGAACAGTCATCAGACAACCCTAGTATTGGGATCTAGGTGCAATTATTGTTTTCATTTAAATTAAGATAAACAGAAATCATGTGATTTGTCCAGTGTCATTCAGGTAGTAGATATCTGAGGCTAGATTTGAAGTCAGATCTTAATGACTTAAGGTATACAGTTTTCTTATCTTATAACCAGGCTGCCTTGTACACAGATGTAATCAAACCCATGTAATTAAATCAATTGTTTGAAATTTCTTTGTAAGCATATTGTATAATTCAGTTTATTGTTTGATATTTCTTTGTAGCTATATTTTTGACTTAATTCCTGCAGATGTTATCCATTGAAGACCTTTTCATTTCATTCTTAGATGTTAAGAATTTCATAACCTCCATCCAGAAGCAGAACCACTTTTTGTCCCACTCAACAAAACCAAAAATTTGTGTATGCAGCTTGGTTAAGTCAAGTACTTGGTTAAGTGATCCCTGTTTGTGCCAAGATTACACAGGCTTTTTAAAAATTGTTTATCATGCACTCTGAGAATGTTTATTAATTCTCTTTTTTCATTATTTTTGAAAGAAAGCATTAAACTTTGTAGAATTTAGTGTGATATCGTACAGGATTTTGTTAAGACACTTTCCAAGTCAATTTTGGTCCATTTTGTAGTTCTAAAATGTACATTTTTTTGAATGGCATTGAATATGTTACTTTCAAAAAATTAATTCTTTTCATTTACCTTTGGTTTTAGGATACCAATAAGTCCATTAACACAATCAGTTGCGTCTTTTAATACCTTTATGTGTTATATATTCAAGATATTTGTAGGTCATTTTCATTCATTAAACCAAGTAGCTTTGGATTTAAACTCAAAGTCTTCAGTATTCATATTTCCTTGCCATATATTAAAAATTTTATACTTATAAGATTAAAATATCATTATTGGTAATATTTCTGTGAATTATGATTAACTAAATAATAATTCATCTTTGCATAGTACCTTCATCTCCCTCATAAAAAAGATAGAGCTTCCTTTATATGTATAAGACTTACATATTGTCTCCCTCTTTAGACTTTAAACTCCTTGAGGGGAATAGCTGTTTTTTGCTTATTTTTGTAACCTCAGAATTTTGAATGCCTGGAGCAAAGTAGGAGATCAATAAGTGTTTATTACTTGATTGGTCAGTAGAGGAAAAACCTGAAATTGGCAAAGCAGATCAAGGAGAATTCTTACTACAACTATTGAGTCAAGGGTATTGAGGAAAGTTCAAATGATCTGTCAATAAGCATTTATTAAGCACCTACTATGTGCAGGACTGAGCTAGGGATATGATAAAAGCCAAAGAAAGTCCCTAATTTTGAAGAACTTACGATCTAATTTAAATAAGAACTAGAAAGGAATTCAGTTAATGAGAAAGAATAAAGATTTAAAAAAAATTATCAAGGAACAAGCATTCCAAAGTACACAGGGGAATGGAAAGACATGGATGAGACATGATGGGGACAAGCTTGAAGAGGATGGTAATGACAGCATCACATAAACACATATACATACATACATGAATATAAATGATAAGGTCAAAGGATTTAGGGAAAGTGTTTACACTATGGTAGCCAAAAGTTTGGTATACCAAGAATGGAGACAGGGCAGAAGTAGGGGCATGCTAGACACAGGGGAATAGGTTCAGTCAGAGAAACAGTGAGACATATTGAAGGCAGATGAATAAAAGATTCAAAAGAAAAAAATTGTAATGTTCAAACTAGCTTTCTGGAGGGCCTTGGTACCAGCCTTGATCTCAGCAGAATAATAACCATGAGAATAGTCAGGAATAAAGTCCAAAGTCTTTATTGTCTCCTTCAGTCTCCTAGTTTGAACCATTCTGCCCCATAGTGCAGGAAGCAGAAGAGCGACCAGGAAACTGATCAAAGATAGAATGTCTCTCTTCCAGTATGTGTTGGCCCTTATATTCCTTATTGTGATTACATTATTACAGCACACTGATTATGTGTGAACTTAGAGAACCATTACATCACCATGCTAAGATATATGTGATCTAGAGAACAAATATCTCATCAACTCCATGAGTTAACACCTTGTTTCAAGTATACTTCTCCAAAGTTCCACCCTCTACAAAAAGTTTATGTGGACATACTACTCAGCTGCCCAACTTATTAAGATCCTGTAATTTGGAGCAAGAGTAACAATTTTTATCACTATTTGCACAGAGGAAGGTAGATTGTCCCCTCCCTACCTTGGCTATAGTCCAATTGGGAAAGGCATGACATAGGAGGGTTTTTTTTTTTTTTTTTCTTGTCCACACATTACTGGCTAGAACTTCTCCAATCAGTGGCAGGTTCAGAAAGTTGTCAGAATATGTGGGTCATCAAGATAGATCAACAGCTCTCAAAAAGATCTGAACTTAACTATCACTTTCACATAGAATTATTCAGATAAACTAAGAGACTGTAAACTATCAATTAATTCAAATTCCAGTCTTAATTAAAGACCTATTATGTTTTTCACTGTGCCAGGCATTTTTGTCATATCTGTTCATCTCTCTCTCTCTCTACATACACACACACATATAAATCTGTGGGTGTATATGTGTATATATATATATATGTATATATCTATATATGTGTAAATGTATACATTCATATATGAACATAAACACATACACATATGCATATAAATATAAATGATATCCTTTCCCTAAGGTTTTAGAATTCAGAGGTTCTTAACCAAGAATGTATGAACTTAGAAAAATATTTGATAACTATATTTCAGTATAATTGTTTTCCTTTGTAATTGTATTTTATTACATTATTTTTCCTCCCTCATTCTTCTTTTCTCTTCCTTTCTTTCTTCCTTCTTTCCTTTCTTAATTACATATATTTTCAATTTCTTAATTAAATATTTAATTTTGGTATTTAATTTATTTAATGATGATTATGAGAAGGGGTTCAACAGTTTCTCCAGACTGATAGAGGGGTTCATGATGGGAGGAATTTAGAAAACTCTCTCTTTTTTTTTTTTTTTTTTTAGTTTGCTGAATAAATTTATCTCATTTTCCTATTAATACACTTTTTTTTCATAGTATAGTATTTTTTTTGCAGTTTCATGTGTAATCATCTTTTATTTTTATTTTTTTTCCTTTTTTAAAATTTATTTAATAGCCTTTTATTTACAGGTTATATGCATGGGTAACTTTACAGCGTTAACAATTGTCAAACCTCTTGTTCCAATTTTTTCACCTCTTACCCCCCACCCCCTCCCCTAGATGGCAGGATGACCAGTAGATATTAAATACATTAAAATATAAATTAGATACACAATAAGTATACATGACCAAAACATTATTTTGCTGTACAAAAAGAATCAGACTCTGAAATATTGTACAATTAGCTTGTGAAGGAAATCAAAAATGCAGGTGTGCATAAATATAGGGATTGGGAATTCAATGTAATGGTTTTTAGTCATCTCCCAGAGTTCTTTTTCTGGGCATAGCTGGTTCAGTTCATTACTGCTCCATTGGAAATGATTTGGTTGATCTCGTTGCTGAGGATGGCCAGGTCCATCAGAACTGGTCATCATATAGTATTGTTGTTGAAGTATATAATGATCTCCTGGTCCTGCTCATTTCACTCAGCATCAGTTCGTGTAAGTCTCTCCAGGCCTTTCTGAAATCATCCTGTTGGTCATTTCTTACAGAACAGTAATATTCCTTCATATACCACAATTTATTCAGCCATTCTCCAACTGATGGACATCCATTCAGTTTCCAGTTTCTAACCACTACAAAAAGGGCTGCCACAAACATTCGTGCACATACAGGTCCTTTTCCCTTCTTTATAATCTCTTTGGGGCATAAGCCCAGTAGTAACACTGCTGGATCAAAGGGTATGCACAGTTTGATAACTTTTTGAGCATAATTCCAAATTACTCTCCAAAATGGTTGGATTCGTTCACAACTCCACCAACAATGCATCAATGTCCCAGTTTTCCCACATCCCCTCCAACAATCATCATTATTTTTTCCTGTCATCTTAGCCAATCTGACAGGTGTGTAGTTGTATCTTAGAGTTGTCTTAATTTGCATTTCTCTGATTAATAGTGACTTGGAGCATCTTTTCATATGACTAGAAATAGTTTCAATTTCTTCATCTGAGAATTGTCTGTTCATATCCTTTGACCATTTTTCAATTGGAGAATGGCTTGATTTTTTATAAATTAGAGTTAATTCTCTATATATTTTGGGAAATGAGGCCTTTATCAGAACCTTTGACTCTAAAAATATTTTCCCAGTTTATTGCTTCCCTTCTAATCTTGTCTGCATTAGTTTTGTTTGTACAAAAACTTTTCAGTTTGGTATATAGAAAACTCTTAAAGCTTAAATTAGATATATAAACCTAAAAATATTTATAATTACAATCATAAAACCAGTATATATAAGCACTAAATGAGTGTCCAGATAGCAAATATTTTAGAGACCTAAGTAGGAAGAATAGATTATGGAGGTCTGAATAATATAATAGAGTTTTATGGAAATTATAAGTTAAACTTGGGCCTAAAAGGATATTCAGCATTTGAATAGATGGAGAATAGGGTTACACTTGGCAAGTAGTTGGTACAATGGATCGAATACTGGGACTAGAGTCAGGAAGATCTGAGTTCAAATCGAACCACAGACACTAAGTTTTGATCCTAGCTAAGCCATTTGACCCCTATTTGTCTCAATTCCTCATCTGTAAAATGAGGAAACAATAGAGAAGAAAATAGCAAAGCACTCCAATACTTTGCCAAGAAAACTCCACGGACAAAGTCCATGCAGTCATGTAGATTTGAGCATGACTCAGTGGTTTAATGGCAACAACACAGGAATATACTTGAGGGCCAGGTCCAGTCTCTGTGTGCTGCTGAGTTCAGAAGAATGGCCACTAATGACGAGAATCATGAGGAAAGGCTTCAGAAAGAAAATGAGATATGAGTAAAGCAAGATAACAGTGAAGAAAACATTTGCAAAATATAGAGGCAAAAATAAGCATATTATGTTTGTGGAACAGAGAGGAAGATAGTAGACAAAGATAGCCATTTAAAAATCAGGATATAACATTTAATATAATAATGCAAAATATCATTGTTGTTTTATGAGAAGATCATTACAGATCCTGGCATGATATTCACTTGTCTTCCATCACTGAAAACTGATGAAAGAACCATAATATCAAGAACACTCCTGACATTTTAAACTACTAAGAGGGTTTTGTTTCTCAATCTCCTATTATCTGAATCGTGTTTGATTCTAAGTTTCTTTGGATTTCCAGCTGCAGCTAGCCTGCATCCAACTTTGTTATACAATGGGCCCATAAAAGCCTGATAATAGGCTGCTGGGTAGTGGCAGAGTTGTTTCTAATGAGTTCAAATGGGTTTGGTTATTGTGGGCAGTGAATACATGTGTTTACCTTGTTCCACAGCTGTGTTATATTTTAGCACAGTTGCTAACTTGTGGTGTAATGTGAATTTTCTTAATGATCTGCCCCTTTACACGCATGTTTCTCTTGCCAACACTCAAGTGGAAGGCAAGGACCCAAAATGAAGGAAGAGAAATAATTTATTACACCAAAATTTTTGATTTTCAACAATGTGCTCTATCACCACATCTTCTTAACTTAGTACTTATGATGTTATGTACAGTAATAGAAAGGGGGCAAAAGAGGGGATAGCAAGAAGCAGAGACAGAGAAACAGATAGGAAAAGACAAAGTGAGGAAGAGACACAGAGAGAAGCTAACAAACCAATAGTTAGTCTATGTGAGATGCAGAGGAAAAAGTTGGTATTAAGTAAAGGGTTTGTCTTTTTAATGACAAACAGTTGAGATGGAGAAGAATGTTTATTTACACAACAAAGAGGAATGCATGGTTTTGCAGTCATTTTCATCTCTCATTTTCATCAAACAATTATTCTCCATATGGAAGATACTTCTCAGGATGACCAGAAATAAACTCTCTCAGTGGTACGTATACCCCAGCAAAGCAAAAAAGAAGCCAGGATCCCTTAAAAGGGAAACTCATCTTTACCTTCTACTCTGGAAATTTAATCCATAAGTGGTCATGCCTTGACATCTCCTTCCATTTGTTCCCCATCTGAAACTGGTTAGTCTCCAGCAGGGCCAATACAGACAGGCAGCCAAGTGTGTGGTTGTAGCAAACAGTGCTTAGGTGAGGGTGGGGGTTGGGGAAGGTAATGGTTAAGATCTATAGTTAAAGTGATTTCCATATTTCCTCCTCCACATTCTATTTTTTAGTTTTGAAAGCTATAGGGGGAAACCTTACTGTATTGTCTTTTCAGGAACTTTAGTATAGAAATATAATAGAAAATCTCTTCCCCATTAAAAGAAGTTTGGATTAATTATCTGAGGTTTATAGTAGTGCATGGTACTTGGATTCAAGACAATAAAATGTATCTAAACATCAATGAGGTGGGCTCACATTTTGAGTCAGTAGTAAAGTCATGTGAAAATCTTTCATATAGTTTATATCTTAAGCTAGATTAGAACTCAAGTTCCTGGTTCTAGGTACAGCACTCTATCCAAGGAAACAACTCACTTTAATTGCTGGGAAGTTTTTTTTTGTTTTTTTCACTTTAAAAAAATCAAATCCAAGTTTTATCCTTTGCAACTTCTATCCATTACTCCTAGTTTTGCTCTCTAGAGTCAAACAACAAATTTAATCAGTCTTGCACAAAATTGCCTTTCAGATACTCAGGGTCCATCTAAACTTTAACAAGTTCTTGTACAAAATGTAAGAGCCTCTATCTAATAGAATTAAACACATCTAAAGAATGATCTTATTTTCTTTGGTCTTGAATCTCCATTGCCTAGCACAGTGCCTGGCACATTCTTGTTACTTAGTACATTCTTAATGACTGATAAATGGCTACATTTTCTGAAATAAGGATGAAATATTTCCTTTAATACATTTTTACATGAAAGAAGGGAAACAGTCTAGAAGAAAAGACATTACAGGCCAAGGGAAGAAACAATGTTTCCAGTCACCACTGAGCCTCTCCCCTAAGCAGATGATCTGCCCAAGCTACTTCTGCCTCATTTTTCAAAAAGTTGTTTTGAGGAATTCCTTTATTGTGGTTTTGAATGAAACATCAGCATAATGAACTGTGGTGGGAGAAATTAGTTAGAGCATGATATCATGAGACAGTTGGGAGGCCTTTGACTAGAAGGGGCTTGGAATCAGCCTGAAGACCCGTAGTTTGCCCTCATGGAGATTAACAGAGCAAATTTCTTCTTATTTATTATTCTGTAATAATATCAACTCAAATTTTGGTAGATTTAGAATTTTACAAAATGCTTTTTCCACCAGAGATGAGTTCTTAATTCCCTCTCATTGAGAAAAGGAAATTCTTTTTTCAAGAGCTCCTCATTTAAATACACACACACACACACACACACACACACACACACACACATATATATATCTGTTAATATTTTTTTAAATTTTTAAACCATCTTAATTTCCAAATATTTCACTCCCCTTCCCCAGCTAACCTTCTGTTATAGTAAAGAATTCACCAAAGGGAGAGAATGGTGAAGAAAGAAGAAATTCAAGAAGAGCAACCAAGATGAGTTCTGGCAATATACACAATTTTCCTCATATCTATTCTTTAATTCTGCAATGAAGGAAAGGTTGTATAGTTTCTTAACTTTTCTCCAGAGCCAACATTGACAACTCTCATTTCATAATGGTTGGTTTCATTTTTGTGTTCTTTCCATTAAATTAGATTGTCATTGTACACATAATTTTTTGATTCTATTTACATAGTCATAGAACCATAAAGGACTTCAGAGGCCACCTAGTTCAATACCTTCATTTTAGATATAAGGAACCCAATGTCTAAGGGATTTCAGTAACTTGTCCCGTCTCAAATTCTAGAGCCAGATTTCTTTCTATGATTCCTTTCATCATTTCCTATATTTAATGTCCTATTGCACTGATATACTATAGGTGTAGAGGGCTGGAACTCTGAAAAGGTATACTTGAATCAAGGACAACAGAATACTTATAGTTAATCATCTACTCAGTGTGATTCTCTAATTAAGCACATACTTAGTGTAATATGGTGATGTAATGGCAACAGTTGGAGTGTGTTCAGTGTGTTGTAGTGATGTAATCGTACTGAGGTATTTAAGGGAGTCTCAGACACAGAAGACTCTCTCAGCTACAGACACAGAGAAAACTTCAGGTTCCAGATTCCAGATTCCAAATTCAATCTTTGACCAGCCAAGTGGTAGCTCTCCTGCCTCCTTCACTTCTCCACCTAAAGACCAAGGCTTGTCCTGGGACCCTCCAGAGAGCTAGCCTGGACATTACATATAGGTTATTAAAATTTTCTAGTAATGATAGGCATCTGTTTTGCTTTTGCTTTTATGCTGCTAAAAATTATTTATGCATACTTTGATCTATAAGAGATCCTTATTTTCATCAGTGACCTTCGCATAGAATGTCTAGCAATGCAATGGCTTGCTTAAACTCCTTAGCATAATATTCCAAATTGCTTTCTAGAATTAATAGAGCAATGTGCTAATATTTTTTCAATAATTCAATTAATGGGAATAACATCAAATGGGAATAACATTCTGGAGGGATAAGTAGATGTAATCCACTTGCCTAGGAGATCTCTGAAGATATTCTCTCTCTCTCTCTCTCTCTCTCTCTCTCTATATATATATATATATATATATATGTGTGTGTGTGTGTGTGTGTGTGTGTATATATATAGATATATATATATATAAAGTAGACCCTTTATAATCTTATGCAAGTCACTTAACCCTATTTGCCTCTGTTCTTTATCTGTAAAATGAGCTGGAGAAAAAAAATGACAAATCACTCCAGTATCCTTGCCAAGAAAATCCCAAATGGGATCATGGAGAGTTGGACAGGAATAAAAATTGACTTTAAAAACCTCCAGAATTCAGTGTTCCTCTTAAACTTTCCATAGTCATGATCACCAGCCTCAGGGTACTACATTCATATGATGAGTTTGTAGAGGCAGTATAGCATGGAGAATAGGGCATTGGACTGGGAGTTAGAAAATTCTGAGTTAAAACCATTTCAATCTCTATCTGCAAAAAGTACACTTTTTTAGTCTATAAAATGATGGGGTTGGAATGAATCCTTTTTTTCTAAATCTATGATCTCATAAAGGAGATAAACAGATAAACAGAAATAGGAGATAATAGCAAAAAACAAAATAAGGCAAAACATAATTTCCTTTCTTCCTTCTTTTTTCATTCCTTTTGAGAGAGTTATCTAGCATCCTGTAGTTCTCAATGTTTCTCTTTCAGATTCTGCCCTAATCATTGTCTTTTCACCCATGAGGTTCCCATCTATGTTTGTCCTAGGGGCAAAAGTGGAGGTGTAACAGACCTTGTGGGGTGGTAGCCCTACTGAGAAAAAAAAAAAGCACATTTTACTCAGTTCTGTAATCTTGCTCCTCTAAAATTCATTAGATGTAATCAGATGGGTATTTTCAATCTTTTCAGAACTAAGATTATACTCTAGATGAAGTTGAAGAAAAGGTAAAATTGCAAACAGCCTCCTATCTGCCTATCCTTTGGGGAGTGCCTAGGCTAGCCTGCATCTAAGCCATTATTCAATTGTTTAGTTTCAAAACTCTGGATTTTCTACAAGGGCATGCCTATTTTATATAATATAAATTTGATCTGATCTACTCAATTTGGACCTTGCTTTGAAAACTTGCAAATCATAAACTGAAAATTGCCAGTCTCCTGATCCTTTAAAAATACAAGGAACATCATTCATCCCTACATCTCTCAAAGAAACTTCTTTAAGTATGGCTTCCATGAATAGCCCCTGGCAAAGGGAAGCTAGGATCAAAGAAAATTATCCCTCAAATTCATGACAAGAGTGTATTTTCTGCTTCCTGTGTCCATACTCTTTCTACTCCTCAATTCCTTCAACAAACAAACAAATAAACAAACAAACAAATTGAAACCATAACAACTATGAAAAGTACAAATTTATATTCAAAATTTGCTTCTGAGAAAATTAGCAAAGCCATGCATTATGGTACAGTTCTGCTCTTATTTCATCTAAGATAATAGCCTTCAATATGAAGCCCAGAATGTGATGTGGAAAACTAAGTTTCAATAAATAAGTCTCAAACTACATAAAAGGCAGTCCTAATGGACTTAGCTACAGGCTTGCAGACATAAACACAGAATGCAGACCTCTTCTGACTCAGCTCTCCAGAAAAAAAAAAATGATTGTCCCCTTGCCCCCTCTTTCTCCTCAGTCTGTTAAAATGCTTTTCTTTAATGTCTGGCTCAAATGCCACTTCCTTCATGAAGGCTTTCTTCCTCTTCACTTCAGTCAAGTTGAAAAGGAGATCTTGTTTTGCCATATATTTTATTAAACACTTTGTTAGTATATCTCTTAAGCACTTTCTTATTATTTTGTAATATGATGTTTATATTATTTTAAATAATTGTAAGATATTATTATTTAATAAATTAAAACATTTATAGCTTATATTTTATTTAGATTGTAATTATATATTTTATATGATAGTTTTATAATTCAATATATTATAATCCATAATATAAAATCATATTAATATGTGAATGTAGGTATACACATATATGGATGTGTTTGTATGTGCATTCCTGGGGCAAGACAAAGACAAACTATTCAAACCCCCTAAGTTGAGAATTGGGGTCACATATTTGAGAAACAACCAGAATGTTTGGCCGTAATATATATTATATGAAGGGAAATTGTGAAAAAATTTAAAAATAATGTGGCATTAAATATATTATCTTAATTTAATATACTTATTAAGCATCTATCTAGTACAACCATTTCAGCGATGTAATCTGTGAAGCCATGAAGATCTAGATTCAAATGCAGCTTCTCTTATATTCTGTTTGATTCTGGGTAATTCAGTACTCTAGTCCAGAGCAATAATTCTCAAAGTGTGGGCCAAGAATACTTCAGGGATTCCAAGGTCATTTCAAGGGACTTATTAGGTAAAAACTAATTTATTTATTTATTTTGCTGAGGCAGTTGGGGTTAAGTGACTTGCCCATGGTCACACAGCTAAGAAGTGTTAAGTGTCTGAGATCAAATTTGAACTCACATCCTCCTGACTTTAGGGCTGATGCTCTATCCATTGTGCCACCTAGCTGTCCCAAAAACTATTTTCTTAATACACAAAGACATTTTAATTTTCCATATGGAAAATTTCTAGTGATAAAACCCATATAAACTCTTTGAGATCTTTAATAATTTTTAAGAGTGTGAAGGGGTTCTATGATCAAAGTGTTGGTGCATTACTCTTGCAGACAGCTCTATAGGACTATGTGTTACAAAGAAAGTCTGACCTAAATCAATAGAGATTTTCCTTACCCAGGACCTCCTTATGCCAATAAAAATCACAGATCCATCCCTTATCCCCATTGGCAAAGATCACTGTTCTATGTACTATGGATATATACAAAGTTTGGAGATGTGATCTTTCACTAGGAGAGTAAAAGGTGAAATATATACATATATGCATGCATGCACACATAGATACATATGTGTATGTCTGTACCACACACACATATAAAAGGAAGTTGTGAGTCAAATAAAATTTTAAATGACATGACATTAAATATATTATCTTAATCTCACAAATAATTATTAAGTATTTACTATACTAAATTCCAGTTTGCTTTGGAATAAGAACACCTCAGAGTTTCTACTATAGTTCTTTATAAAAAATACATGGTCTGTTAGAGTAGCTATACAGGTACATATTTAAAAATGCATTCCTATGCATATATATATATATATATATATATATATATATATATATACCTATGTGAATTCCAGAAATCAATTCGATGAAGATTCATATGACTTCTGGTTATATGAGTTCATAGGTGCATGAGTGAGCTATTTGATTATACAGAAGATAAACTGGGTTATAACAAAATACATAGCCTAGATTATACTAAATACTTAATATATGTTTGCTGTTGATTGGATATTTTAAATTGGTTTTACATATCTTCTTATTTTTTCCAAGTATATTTTTAGTAAATCACTTCTTGAATTTCCCACAATGACTGTGAATACTAACTTCCTACATAAATACATCGATCTTGACTTTCCTTTCAAGAAAAACTCAATTGTCTCAACAATCATTAATTTATGTAATAAGCACCTTGAAAAGTCAGGTATCTCCAAGGCACTTATGTGATCGATAGTGAGTGTATAATCTGAAAAAACGAAATGACATTCTGATCAGTGGAGAAGAATTTCGACTGGAGAATTCCCTTTATGTGGAAGGATTTATGAAATGCAGTAGGGTAATGCAAGCTTTTCTCCTCACATATATGTCACTCTCATGACCATAAATGTATTGTTATTTTTTAAGTTAGTTATTTTTCTCTAATGCTCAGACTCTCAGAATGGAATTTTATCAGTAATTCAGGCAATAAAAACAACTTTTGTTGTTGCTATTTATTATGATGTAATGATAGTAATTAGAACAGTATCTTTTATGACTTAGAACATTTGGAAAATTTGATCACTGAATTTTCTTTTTGTGATTATTTTGTTTATCTATATATCTGCCCATCCATCTATCTGTCTGTCTGTCTGTCTGTCTGTCTTGTGTATCTCTTTATTTGGCTTTATGTTTCATGTTTAGAAAGAAACGTTACTCTGTATATATTTTTTATGTTAATACTCAATGTATGTTCAATAATATTAGCTTCTGTCCATCATACACACTCACATATATCCATGTATTAATATATTATTCTCTCTGTCTCTGTCTCTCTCTGTGTGTGTCTCTGCATCTCTCTGTCTCCATATCTCTCTCCATCTCTGTGTATTTACATATATATATACATGTATACATGTATATCTATGTAAACATACAAGTATTGTATATATAGGGATGTGTATATGCACATATATATACTCATGCATGAAATGCCATGTTTGAGTAGACTCTTCAATGCTGCATTTTGTTCTCTGTCCATCAAGTCCTGAATCTACAGCAGATTTAGAGTCTAGAGCAGATTTAGAACTGAACAAATCTGAGAAACCATTGAATTCAGTCTTCTCATTTTACAGATGAGAAAACTGAGGTTCAGAAAAGTTAAGTTGCTGGTTTAGGATCAAACTGCTGGAAAATGTGTGAGGCAGGATTAAAATTCTCCAATTCTCAAATCCAGAGCTTTATCCACTATGGTATCTGAAAAATGAATTCTTTACAGTAAATTCAGAGAATTAGTAGCACAGTTATACATAATATTTCACAGAAGTAATACAAGTAGCTGAACAAAATACTAAGCAAATAGTGAATAGACTAATGATAATGAAAATAGAAGAATGTCTGAAGTCCAACTTAACAAGAGCTCTGGGAATCAACAGTGCAGGCTCACTAAATCATGAGCAGATGCTGAAATACTTGATACCTAGATGCTGCAAGTGGCACAGATGGTCAAACAAGAAAGATAATCTTCTGAAACTGGACATAAATTATGTTTGGGGACATTCAAAAATACAACTGCTTCAAATGGAAGTCAAAGTATGAAGGGCATTACATGATTAAAACATTTTCATACTGTAACATTACCCTGAAAAATATGCTAGCAGCCAAATATATTCAAGTTATCTGTGTATGCCAAAAGGTAATTTTATTTGTTAATTAAATGGTAATTTTAAACACATAAATTAGTACACACACACACACACACACACACATATATTTGCAAATGTGTGTTTGTATGTGTATATATGGTATTGAGTAGTATGAAATTTCAGCCTTGAAGTATGTGTTTATGTGTGTATATGTGTATAAACCCATATGTATATATTTATGTATTATATATTTTATTACACTGTATACATTAACACATTTGTTTATTCACTCATCTATCTTCTATCCATCCATCCATCATCCATCTATCCATTCATTCCCTTATTTATTCATTTTAAAACATTCATTCATTCATTCATTTGTTTGTTTGTTTTTAATCCTTGTAGGTCAATATTTGATCATGACTTGCAGGAGACTGTGCTCTCTCCAGAGCTCTGCTAAAAGTACAAAATCCTGACAGATTCTGATATGGTGCATAGGTGCTGCAGACTCCATTTCTCCTACAAAACTAGCTAAACCAGGGGAGTCTCATCACCATAAAGCTGATGATCAGATGTACTCATTTAGACCATTTAAGGAAAAGAAAATACCAATGAAATATAATGATGGATCTTTTGAAATATTGATGTTTATTGTGTACATCAAACCAGATCTAAGATTTTCATTAACTGGGAACTTGGGGTTAATTGACTTATCCAAAATGATATAGCTTAGTATCAGAGGGTAATCCTCCATGAAAAAATGCATCTCTATTTATATATAAAAAATAATATTTTTCCTATTTTCCATAAAGAATTAAAGGCAATATGAAATGTTTTTTTGAAGCAACTGGAAAACCTACTTACATACATAATACATGTCGACTTTTAAGATATCTAGTGCAAATGCTAAAGATCTTTTGAAAAAAATGAAGCAAAAAGACATTTGGGAATCAACATCTACAAAAAAATTCTTACTAGAAGCAAAAACATTTAGAATTATAGCCTCCTTTTTCCCTTTTCATTTTCTTTTCTAGCCCTACTTCATCACATTTTTTGTATGCTTTGAATTCTAGTACTTTATAACTTGGTATAGGTCTCTGTTATATTAATTTACCAAATGATTCTGTGTTCCTGAAATTGACTTTTGACTTAATCCAGAACTCCTTTGCTTTGAAGTGGTTTTGGATTTGATACATCTAGTTATTTCCTAAATTTTTACATAATGCTTCCCATTCCTAATAATTGATTCCTGATAACTATCACTGTTTGCTTATTACAATATGATATTGGTAATATTAGTAAACATGATAAAATGTTTGCAAAATATTTTATGAATATCACACTAGATTCTCACAACAAAACTGTGACAAAATTGCTGCTATTATTCTGCTTTTATAGATGAAGAAACTGAAGCTGAACAATTTGTCCAGGATCATATAACTAGGAAGAGTCTTAAGTTAAGAAGCCATCTTAGGACTGACTTCCTATTCTAAAGTGATGCACACTATGCATCATACCACCTACTTGCTACTTCAAAGAATGATCGTATACTCTGCCCTGTGTTTTGCCATGATTTTTATTTACACTATTATAGAACTTCATCAAATAGGACTTGAGCACTTTTATCCAAGAAATAGAGTCTAGACAAGGCAGTAGTACCAAATATAACTCTAGTGGAACCAAATTCCTATAGTTTTTATAATGTGCATGCATGTATATATATATATATATATATATATATATATATATATATTTAATTTTAACATTTTTTTTCAATTCTCTCTTTCCTATCACCCTCCACTACCTATTGAGAATGCAAGAAATATGTCAACTATATACATGGAGTCATGCAAACATCTTTACACAGTTCTCCTGTTATATATATATATATAAAAATGAAAAGCAAGAAACATAAAGTAAAGGGGAAAAAAAGCATGTTTCAATCTGTTCCTAGAGTTCATCAGTTTTCTTTCTAGATAGATTGCATTTTTCATCATGGATTCTTTAGAATTATTTTGGATCATTGTTTGCACAGAGCAATTTTCACAGACAATATCTCTTTTTTATTTTTAATAGCTTTTTATTTACAAGTTATATGCATGGGTAATTTTACAGCATTGACAACTGCTAAACCTTTTGTTCCACTTTTTCCCCTCCTTCCCTCCACCCCCTCCCCAGATAGCAGGTTGATCAATACATGTTAAATATGTTAAAGTATAAATTAAATACAAAATAATTATCATGCACAGACAATATCTTAACAATATTCCTGTTATGATATATAATTCTCTCTTGGTTTGGCTCACTTCATTTTGCATGAATTCATATATATCTATATCTATATATATCTTCCTTTTTTTTCTGAAACTATCATGCTTACCATTTCTTGTAGCAAAAAATATATTATTTTACAATCAAATACTACAAGTTGTGTAGCTATTCTCCAATTGATAAACATCCTCTCATTTTGAATGTTTTGTCCCACAAAGTGAGCTGTTATAAATATTTTTGTATGTATAGGTACTTTTCCATTTTCTTTGTTGTTTTTTTTTTGGGGGGGGGAGGGAGATACAGATCTAGTCATGATATTGCTGGATCAGAGGATGTGCAGTTTTAAAGCCCTTTGAACATAGTTCAAAATTGCTCTCCAAAATTATTGGACTAGTTCACGAGTCCACCAGCAGTACGTTGGTATCCCTATTTTTCCACGTCTTCCAGCATGTTATTCCTTTTCTGTCATGTCAGCTAATCTGATAGGTGTGAAGTGATCCCTCACAGTATTTTTAAGTTTCCATTTCTCTAAAGAATAGTGATTTAGAGCATTTTTTTCATGTGAGTATTGATAACTTTAATTTCTTCTTCAGAAAAGCACCCTGAACATATCATTTAACCAATGACATCTTTTTTTTTTATAGAAATTTGACTTAATTTCTAATATACTTGAAAAATGATGCCTTTATCATAGAAATTTGCTATATTCTTCACATACAACAACAGTTTCTTGCTTTTCTTCTAATTTTGACCATCTTTGATTTTTTTTTTTTTTTTGCAAAATCTTTTTAATGTCATGTAATCAAAACTATCCATTTTATCTCCAAAATCCTCTCCTCTTGTTTGGTTGCAAATTTTTGCCTTATCTGAAGATCTGAGTGGTACATTTTCCTATGCATTTTATTTATGAGATCTCCCTTTATATCTAGATAATTTACTTATTTTCACCTTATTTTGGTGTGTGTGTGTGTGTGTGTGTGTGTGTGTGCATGTGTCTGTATGAGTAACTTCTTTCAAACTGCTTTCCAGATTTCACAGCAAATTTTGTTAGTGAGTTATTGCCTCAGATACTTAAATCTTTTGGCTTCTCAAAACACTAGATTGTTGTTTAAACATTCCAGCCATGCCTAACTCTTCATGATGCCATCTGGGATTTTCCAGGCAAAAATACTATAGTGATTTTCCTTTGCCTTCCCATCTCATTTTACAGATGAGGAAACCAAGGCAAATCAGATCAAGTGACTTGCCTAAGATCACACAGTAAATGTCTGAGACCAGATTTGAATTGAGGAAGATTTATTAGTAACACTCTTATCTTCCATCTATCCATATACCACTATCTAGCTGCCTTTAAAATATTAGATTACTATAGTCATTTACTATTATATATTGTACCTAATCTATTCCACTGGTTCACCACTTATTTCTTAGCTAATGGGGATTGATTTGATCATTCCTGCTTTACAAAATAGTTTGAAATCTGGTAAAATTAAGCTGCCTTCCTTCACCTTATTTTCCATTGGTCTTCTTGATATTTTGGAGTTTTCATTCTCCCAAATGATTTTTCTTTTTTTTCTATTTGTATAGAACAATTCTTTGATAGTTTGATTGGTAAGGCATTGAAAAAAAAATTGCCATAGGTAGAATTAGCATGTTTATTGTATTGGCTCCACCTACCTATAAGTAATTAATATTTCTCCTGATATACATCTGTATTTTTATTTTAAAAAAGTGTTTTATAAATGTGTTTATATAGTTCTCCATTTTGTCTAAAAAGACAAACTCAAATATTTTATATCATAAATGATTACTTTAAAGGCAGTTTCGCTATATCTCTTCGTGCTTGGTTTTTTTTTTTTTTGGTAGTTTATAAGAATGCCAATTTCTTTTGTGTGTTTATTTTATATCTTGCAATGCTGCTAATCGTTAATTGTTTCAGCTGTTTTTTTTTTAAGTTGATTCTCTAGGGTTCTCTAAGTATACCATCATATCATTTGCAAATAGTGATAGCTTTGTTTCCTCACTGACTATTTTTATTCATTCTATTTCTTTTTCTTGTCCTATTACTATAGCTAACATTTCTAGTATAATATTAGATAATAATGGTGATAACAAGTTTCTTTCTTGCTTCATCCCTAATCTTGTATGGAAACTTTTTAGTTTGTCTCCATTATATACAATACTAGCTTTTGTTTTACATGGATAGTACTAATCATTTTAAGAAAGATTTCATTTATTTCTATGTTTTCCAGTATTTTTAACAGGAATAGGTGTTTTATTTTGTCAAAACCTTTTTCTGCATCTATTGATATAAGTATATTGCTATTTTCATTATTGATATGGTTAATTATGCTGATAGGTTTCCTAACATTGAACCAGCAGCTCTGCATGCCTAGTTTAAATCCTGTTTGGTTATAATGTATAATCTTTGTGCTTTATAATCTCTTTTCTAATATTTTAATATAAATTTTTCATTGATATTCATTAGGAAATTTGGCTTATAGATTTCTTCCTTTTTTTTTTTTTTGCTTCATGATTTAGGTATCAAAGCAATATTTATGCCATAAAAATGATTTGTTAGGACTCCTTTGCAGAATTTTTACATAGTTTATGCAGTTTTAGGTTTGAATGTCAGTAAATGCTTGATAGAATTCACTTATAAATTCATCTTCTCCTGGTCATCTTTTTTCCTCCTAGGAGGCTAATTGATGGCTTGTTGCATTTTTCTAAAACAGAATATTTAAGCATTCTATAATCTTTTCTGTTAATCTTGGCAGTTTATATTTTTATAAATATTTATTCATTTCATTTAGATTTCCAGTTTTACTAACACATAATGGGGCAAAAAAATAAAACAAACTTTCCTATTATATGCTTTAATTTCATCCATTTCACCATTTAAATTTTTTAAAGTAGTGATTTATTTGGTATTCTTATTCCTTTTTTAAAATCAATTTAACTAATAGTTTATTTATATCATATTTTATTACAAAACAAGATTCTAATTTTATTGATTGACTCAATTTTTTGTTTTTACTTTTAATTTTACTTATCTTTCTCTTGGTTTTCACATTTTCCATTTTGGTGTTTAATTGGGCAGTGGTATCACATTTCAAAGACTGTCACCCTCTATCAAGTAAAATGTACTTTTAAATACATAAACAGGGTAGCTAAGTAGTACAATGGATAGAGTACAGGCCCTGGACTAAGGAGTACCTGAGTTAAAAATCTGATGTCAGACACTTGATACTTAATAGTCATGTAATGATGGGCAAGTCACTTAATCCTGATTACCCCACAAAAATGGAGGGAAAAAACCGCACAAAAGATTCAACTGGGCACTGGTTCTTCCTTTAAAATGATACTCCAAAGTTTTTGGATGTCAGGATTCACAAATGCTTTGCTCCCTAATCCCAAATCATATTGAGATTACTCCAACTGGAAAGATTTAGCATATGGATTATAACATATATTTTTGTCTGGACCTCAAGGATGAACATAGCTAAAGGCGGAAAGACATTTTTATAAAATTTTGACCATAAAGTGATAAAATGTGTATGATGAAAATCATGAAGCTTTTTAGAAATTTCAATTTTTTCTTAATAGAGAAAATATTCATACTAATGAAATCAGAGTTTTCAAAATTTCCAAGTGCACAGTTGAATTTCAGATTAAGTCTTGTAAGAATAAGACATTCTTGGCTTCCTCTAAGTCCCAACTAAAATCTCATCTTTTACAAGAAGCCTTCCCAACATCTCTTAATTTTAGAAATTCCTCTCCCATTCATTATTTGTTTGTATTCTAGGGAATGAGGTCACACAGTATTTAGAGTGTTGAGCTGAGCATTCTAAAGTTCAAATCCAACCTCTGATACTTTCTAGCTGAGTGACCCTGGTTAAGGCACTTACCTCTGTTTACCTCGTCTATAAAATGGAAATACCAATAGTATCTACATCCAGTGTGACTGTGAGGTTCAAATGAGAGAATATTTGTTTTTAGAACAGTATCCAGAGCAGAGTAGGGACTATATGAATGTTAATTATTACTATTATTACTTAATATATTCTACTTCTGGACCTCCCACAAAAGAAATTTCAAACAAAGTATTATTCCACACTCCCCATCCTTTAAATTCCTATTTTTGCCTGTGTTTGATAAGGTAGATAATATCAGTATGATACTACGTCAATGGGATTAGGTCTATGATTTAATTATCATAGAAAACTGCTGTCCAAAGGCCTTTCTTAATCAGTACAATCTAATCACTTCTTTGAAAATTATGATTTTAGAGAAATATCAAGTTCACTAAAAGGTAACTTGTTCAGGGTCACACAGTTAGGAATTGACTTTTTTATAAAGCTAACACTCTATGCCAATTTGGCTCAATGTATACCTGTATATAATTTATAAATGATATACATAGGGAAGGTTGAATACTCAAATAACTGTTAATGGTTAATACTCAAATAACTCACATAACAGA